>NW_023270387.1:412041-418886 GCF_011800145.1 Mirounga leonina
TGTCGCCGTATCACGTGTAGTGATGGAATTGTGATTGTGTAGCTGTAAGGTCAGTCTTCAAATCACATAGAGTGAATCCTCCCACTTGATTCTTTTTTAGAATTGTTTTACGTGTTATAATTCCTTTGCCTTTATATATAAAATTTAGAATAACCTTATCTATATCTGTAAAAAATATTGATGAGATTTTTGCAGGAATTGCCTTCTACCTTTATATCTACTTGGTGTGGGGAGAACTGACATGTTTCGTTTGTTGAGTCTCCTAATAAATCTACTGAGTTTTTTATTTCAGTTATTGCATTTTTCAGTTCTAAAATTTTCAGTTGGTTCTTTATATCTTCTATTTTGAGACTTTGTATTTTTCCACTTGCAGACATGTTCATAATTGCTCATTGAGCACTGTTATCATGCCTGCTTTAAAGTGTTTGTCAGATCATTCTAACATCTCTGTCATCTTGGGGTTGGCATCTGTTGTCTTTTTTCACTCAGTTTGAGATCTTCCTGGTTCTTGGAATAAGTGTTTTCTGTTAAAACCTGGGTGCTGTCCTATTATGTCATGAGACTCTGAAACTGCCTTCAGCTGGCAGCTTTAGTGCACTCTCTCTGGCACCATGCCTGCTGGGGAAGGAGTGTGGGGGCGGACACTGCATCAGTGAGGACAGATGGAGGTGGACGTCTGGCTGCAGGAGGGCCCCCGTGACTGCAGCAGTAGTGGGCGCTACAGTGGCCCCTTCCGTGGTTCCCAGGGACACCACAGTGCGAGCAGCCTCGGAACTGTTCCTGGGGAGTGCTGGGTACCCAACTCATTGCATCTGGACCCTCCAGGAGACCAGGGGGGCCATGTAGCCCGCAGCGAGGAGTGTGAGCACGCTGCTCCAGCCTGAGCCCTGGGGGTGCAGGTTGCAACAGGGCAAGTCTGGGCTCTGCACTCACCTGCTGTCTGCAGGACTGGCTTCTCCTCGTCCCGGGGCTACAGAGAGCAAGCTTCAGCTGCCGCTGGTTTTGGGGATGTGCCTATTGACCTGTACCCGCTGCCTGCTTCTTCCACTGATGGGCTATTTGAAGTTGTTGGTCAGGCCCCATGGCCCCAAGTTGGTCTGCTTCCTGTTTTCCACCGTTTATAGTCCTTTTATTTTTTCATAATCTATCATGTCTAGGATTTGCATTTGTACTTAGTGGGAGAACTCACAGAAGGTAGGTCTACCTCTGTCTTACCTGAAGCAGAATTTGTTTCTTTTTGATGGCAGTATTTCTCTTTGAGAACTAGCTCCTTAGCCGGGTGCCTGGGGGGCTCAGTGGGTTGGTGGGGGGTACTCTTGGTTTCTGCTCAGGTCCTGATCTCAGGGTTGTGGGATCAGCCCAGCTCTGTGCTCAGCCAGGAGTCTGCTTGTCCCTCTCCCTCCGCTCCTGCCCCCTGCTCACTCTCTCTCTCAAACAAATAAAATCTTAAAAAAAAAGAACTAGCTCCTTAGTCTTTCTTCTTTTATATTTCTAATACATTGTGACCTAGTAAATAGAGGATCTTCTTAGAACTGAATCTGAGATAAGAATATAGCTGGAGTGGTGGGGGGTGAGAGGGATGGGGTGGCTGGGTGATAGACATTGGGGAGGGTATGTGCTATGGTGAGCCCTGTGAATTGTGTAAGACTGTTGAATCACAGCCTGTACCTCTGAAACAAATAATACATTACATGTTAAAAAAAAAAAAAAAGAAGAAGAAGAAGAAGAAGATAGCAGGAAGGGAAGAATGAAGGGGGGAAAATCGGAGGGGGAGACGAACCATGAAAGACTATGGACTCTGAGAAACAAACTGAGGGTTCTAGAGGGGAGGGAGGTGGGGGGATGGTTTAGCCTGGTGATGGGTATTAAGGAGGGCATGAACTGCATGGAACACTGGGTGTTATATGCAAGCAATGAATCATGGAACACTACATCAAAAACTAATGATGTAATGTATGGTGATTAACATAACATATTAAAAAAAAAAAGAGTTAACTGAATACTCCAAATACCAGTTTTAAGCTACTAGTTCTCTTTTTCATCATCCATATTCTCCCTTTGTTCATTAATTCTAATATACCTATATATGTATGCATAAACATACACACTAAACAAATAGTTAGATGACATTATTTAAATCTTTTGACTTTAATTTTAAAATAAAATTAACTATATCTGCATGTTAAAAAAAAAAAAGAATATATGTGAATACTCATATGTGGAACATAAGGAATAGCGTGGAGGACCATAGGGGAAGGGAGGGAAAACTGAATGGGAAGAAATCAGAGAGGAAGACAAACCATGAGAGACTCTGGACTCCAGGAAACAAACTGAGGGCTGCTGGAGGGGAGGTCGGTGGGGAGATGCGGTAACTGGGTGATGGGTATTAAGGAGGGCATGTGATGTAATGAGCACTAGCTAGGTGTGATATGCAGCTAATGAATTGGCTGAACACTACATCAAAAACTAATGGTGTACTATATGTTGGCTAATTGAATTTAAATTGAAAAAAAGAATATATGTGAATAAGAACCTAAGAAACTCTCTAATGATTAAAGTTTATGAACTTTAGTTAATTGATATTGGCATATTTATTTTGGCTAATACCTCAGTCTTTAAAAGAAATGAGGTGCTATTGTAGTTTCCCTGTGTAATGTGTGCATTCCTAAGTCTGGGTGGCAAATTGGAGTATAGAGCTTTGTTGTTTGGGTGTTTTTTCCTCCCATAGTGTGTTAAGGGTTGTCTTAAACTTTTCACTTGCTTTCTTTTCCAGTCAAGAGAAAGACAATCAGTTGGAAATACGGTTTTCAATATAGGTCTTTGGGATGTCAGATGATTGTAAGTGTTAGCAAGTGTAGGATTGACAATCTGTGGCACATGTTTCTTTGCCAGGCAGTGAAAAGTGACAGTATATTCTTGGGCTTAATTTTATTTCTCATAGACTGTTGGCATTACTATTTATTTAAAATGGTATGCTTTATTCCTGAAAACTACTTTTTCTCCAGTTGTATTTTTTTAATTGGAATGATATCCTGTTTTTAAATTTCATTTCTAATTATCTCAAAATACAGTTTTTAAACTTACATATGATCGTATCTAAAAAAAAGATCATATCTCTAGAAATTTGTAGCTACCTAAATCTGAAATATAGTTCCATCTAGAAAAAAGAATTACATTACAAAGTCCAGCTTTCCAACTCTGCCTGTGTGTCCTGTGTCCTCAGGAACTCTTACTACTACGCGTGGATTCTGCTGTTAAAGTTGTTGCCATTGACAGTTATTTCTTCACTTTCCAACAGTATTTCCAGCAGATAAAAATGATATTCCATAGCTGTGAATTCCTGGGGAACCAGAACAAACGATTCGACGTGTGCCGTCATTTGATGCAGGGGCTCACTTTGGGCCCAGGGGCTGTACGTGTTTCAGGAGGCACAGCTGCATGTGTTAAACACACCCTTCAGAATCTGCTAGGGTACATTATTCATAGTACCCAAGATCAGAGGACGATCGAGATGTCCATCAACGGTGAACACACAAGAAAATGTGGGAGATGTATGCATCAGGTAATACGGCTTCAGCCTTAAGGAAAGAGGGACATCCTGCCATTTGTGGCAACACGCATGACCTTGGAGCACATTATGCTAAGTGAAATGAGCCGGACACAGACAAATATCTCATGACCTCGCTGATATGTGGAATCCAAAGAAAAGGGGAACTCACAGTGACAGAGTGGAATGGTGGTTACCAGAGGCTGGGGCGGGGGGGGGGGGGGGGGGCAGGTGTGGTTAGTGGCGGGGGAAAGAAGACGTAAGGATCAGAGGGCACAAACTTTCAGCTATAATATGAGTAAGTTCTGGAAATCTAATGTACAGCATGGTGACTGTAATTAATAATGAAACTTGCAAGTTTTCTCACCACCAAAAAAAAAAAAAAAGATAACTGTGGGAAGGATAAGGATATGTGCACAACTTTGGTTGTGGCCATCATTTCACAATGTATCCATATGTATAGACATCGTGTTGTACACCTTAAACACGTAGTTTTTATTTTTCAAAAATAAGTAAAGGAGTTCTTTTAAGTTGCTAAGACAGACCATTTTTCTGTGAGAAAGGCTAATTCCAGGGTTAATGGGAAGCAGCAACATACTCTCCCAACTCTGAATCCTACAGTGGCAGAGAAGCTATCTTTCTTGTTTTTGTTACCAGGTCTTTCGATTCCATAGCATTTCCCAAAGCGCCTGGCACATAACAGCATAAAGGAGCTCGGGAACTAGGGAAAGAACTTTATCAATCATCTCTACAATTGCTTATTAAAACTTTTTTATTATTAGGCCCATCGTTGAGTTTAGGAGCAAAAACTTCTTGGTCACGTTCCATCCCTGGTTTAATTTTATTCAATCTAACACATTCTTTCCTATGGTCCTAGAAAGTACTATGTGAAATTATTATTACCTTCTATATACATTTGAGCCCAGAGAACAATATGAGATAATAGTGATGATAACTCACTATCAAAATTACTCTCTGGTTATAGCAAAGGAAACACCACGTGTTTACTTTAGAGAGTCATTACTCCTCATAGCCTCAAACTTTGCTGAACTGGTATTACTTTCATTTTCTCAAAATGCTAACTTCTCTCCCTGCTCCTCCCGCCCCCAACTCAGGACCTTGGCATGCTGTTTCTTCTACCTAGAGCACTTTTCCCCACCCACTTCTTTTCATGACTGGCCTTATTCTGAATTTTTTATCTTAAAATGTCATGTTTCCAGAGATACTCCGTTTCACTTTATTTAAAGTGAGTTCTCTTGGCTTTCTGTCTTGGACTAAAGTTTTTTTTACTTCACAGCACTTATGACAATCAGTAATTCTTTGTTACTTGGTTTTGTTAGCTTGCTTCATTAGATTATAAATAACTGCATAGACCACATCTGTTTTGCTTACTGTTATATCCCCAGCAGATAATAGTAAGTCAAAATAATAAATAACCACTGTTAAAAGTGCTCTGATTATATTTGAAGTTGACATATGGTCAAGCATTCTTTCGGCAATTATTTATCAAACATCTTTCAGATGCAAGGCTTGGTGTTAGGCACAGAAATTCTAGAATTTAAAATTTTAGTCCCTGCACTCAGTAAACTTAGAGTCAGATAGGAGAGAGAGACGGTTAAAATGAATGAATTCTTTTATTCAGCAATTCTGTGTAGTTCCTGATATGTTTGTTTCAAGCACTCTTATGTGCTGACACAGACATTATCCTTCTTGATACTTAGAGTCTAATAAGCAATACAGAAAACTAAATAGATAATTACAATTGAGCGAGATAAATACTATGATAAAGGTAAGCTTAGGGTCCCATGGGAAGACAACGTTGTTTTATGTGTGGATGTTGGGGATAGAGAGGACTTAAAGAGAAGAGACACGTTACACAGTCTGTAGTAAAGTGATTAAAAACCAGAAAGAGTCAGACTGCCTTGTTTAGACTCCCCATTCTTCTGTTTAGTGATTATGTGACCTTGAAAAACTGTAACCTTTCTGAGACTTCGTTTTTCATTCATTCAACTCACAGAATTGTTGTGGGCCAAAGCAAGGTAATGGGCATAAACTAATGAGCACTTGTAATGAATGAGCACTGTTCTTATTCCATTCCCACCATTCATCCTCTGTGCAGTGATGAACTGCGCTTTGCCAGCAACCTTCTCCCAAACTTTTTGTCTAAATCAGTCCCTAGAGTCCTGATGCATCCCCTGTCCAGGAGACACAAGTTAGTTCAGTTATATAAACAATTATTCATAAATATAGTGCTTTTGGAGAGAGAGCAGACATGGAACGTGTTTACCCCCAAAAAAGAAAAGTAAGACAAAGCAGTTGAAGACGTGATTGTATTAGAAATTTACTAGAATTCAAATTGAGATAAATACGGATGCAAGTAATTTTTAGGTAAGTAACATTCTCTATTTTTGTTTGTATAAAGAATGTGAGAAGGGCTCCTGGGTGGCTCAGTTGGTTGAGTGTCTGCCTTAGGCTCAGTTCATGGTCCTGGGGTCCTGGGATCGAGCCCGGCATTGGGCTCCCTGCTCGGTGGGGAGTCTGCTTCTCCCTCTCCCTCTGCTGCTCCCCCTGCTCATGCTTGCTCTCTCTCTGTCAAATAAATAAATATCATCTTTAAAAAAAGTGTGAGAGGGAATTAGAGGGTGATATTGTGGAAAGTATGATAAGACTAGTAGGTATTTGATAGATACAAAGAATGAAGCATGAAGAGTCATTACTACTCCTCATTGTCACTTTTAACTGTGGCTCTCTTTTCTTTAAAATCCATCAGTTCTTTTTTTTTTTAACTTTTTCATTGAAGTGTAGTCAACATACACAACGTTACATTAGTTTTAAGTGTACTACATAATGATTGGCCATCTCTATACCTTGTGCTCACCACAACTGTAGCTGCCATCTGTCCCCATACAACACTGTCACAATGTCATTGACTCTCTTCCCTATGCTGTGCCTTCCATCTCCCTGACTTACTGATTCCATAACTAGAATTCTGTGCCTCCCCTGCCCTCCACCCATTTTGCCCATCTGCCCACTTCCTCCCCTCTGTATTTACGGATCTGTTTCTGCTTTGTTTGTTTCTTCTGTTTTTTAGATTCCACATATGGGTGAAATCATACGGTATTTGTCTTTCTCAGTCTGACTTATTTCACTTAGCATTATACTCTCTAGTTCCACCTGTGTTGTCGCCGATGGTAGGATCCCATTCCTTTTATGGTTAATATCCCGCTGTGTGTGTGTGTGTAGATAGATGATAGATAGATAGATAGATAGATAGATAGATAGATAGATAGATAGATAG
>NW_023270387.1:418896-473968 GCF_011800145.1 Mirounga leonina
TAGATAGATAGATAGATAGATAGATAGATAGATAGATAGATAGATAGGCAGAACAAACACATCTTTATCCATTCCTCTATTGATAGACACTGAGGTTGCTTCCATATCCTGGCTATTGTAAATAATGCTGCAATAAACATAGGGATGCATATATCTTTTTGAATTAATGTTTTACTTTCTTTTTTAAGGATTTTATTTATTTGTTAGAGAGCAAGAGAGGGAGAGAGAGACAGGAGCAGGGGCAGAGGGAGATGGAGAAGGAGACTTCCCCGCTGAGCAGGGAGCCCGATGCGGAACTCGATCCCAGGACTCTGGGATCGTGCCCTGAGCCGAAGGCAGACGCTTCACCAACTCAGCCACCCAGGTGCCCCAAGTGTTTGTTTTCTTTAGGTATGTACCCAGTAGTGAAATTGTTGGATCATAGGATATTCTTTTTTTAACTTTTTGAGGACCTCCACACTGTTTTCCAGAGTGGCTGCACCAGCTTGCTTTCCCACTAACAGTGTAGGAGGGTTCCCCTTTCTCCGCATCCTCGCCAACATCTGTTATTTCTTGTGTTGTTGATTCTAGCCATTCTTAGAGGTGTGAGGTAATATCTCATTGTAGTTTTGATTTTCATTTCCTTGATGATGAGTGATGTTGAGCATCTTCCCGTGTGCCTGTGGGCCATCTGTGTTTCCTCTTGGGGAAAATGTCTGTTCAGGTCCTCTAACCATTTTTAATGAATCGTTTGTTTTTTTGGTGTTGAGTGGTGTAAGTTCTTTATTTTGGACATTCAGCCCTTGTCAGATACATCATTTTGCAAATATCTTCTCCCATTCAGTACATAGCCTTTTCATTCTGTCAATGGTTTCCTTCGCTGTGCCGAAGATTTTTACAAAAGATGTAGTCCCAATAGTTTATTTTTGCTTTTGTTTCTCTTGCCTGAGGAGACATACCTTGAAAAATGTTCCTGCGGTGGATGTCCAAGAGATTACTGCCTGTGTTTTCTTTTAGGAGTTTTATGGTTTCAAGTCTGACATTTAGGTCTTTAAACCATTTTGAGTTTATTTTTGTGTATGGTGTAAGAAAGTGATCCAGTTTCATTCTTTTGCATGTAGCTGTTCAGTTTTCTGCCAGCTCTTTTGTTCTTGGAGAAGTCTCCTAAAGATTCCCTCCCCTCCAGCAAACTTCTGGAATTAGTAAATGAATCCCCTTCATGTCTACCCCAGGCGCTTTTCAAACACCTGCTTCTATGCTGTATCTCAGTGGGGTTGGCTGTTAGGCTGTCTCTTTGAGGGCAGAGACTCAGTTCTCGAGTGCCCCCTGGCTCTCCCAGACCTGAGCTCACTGGTTTTAAAGTACCTGCAGTTAAGCCCCACTGATTGTAAAATCTCAAGAAGCTAAGCCCCAGCTGGTTTCCAGGGCCAAATGTTACAGGGATTTGTCTTTCCAGCACAGGGCCCCCGTGTCCGGGGTGCCTGGCAGGGGGGATCTTTTTCTCTCCTTTCTTCATGCTTGTGGTGTCCCTTCCATTTGTGGTTAATCTCCCTGGGAGTTTGGCTACTGACCACGTCTCCACCCCTCCTACCCTTTTTGTTGTGGCCTCCTCTCTACCATTAACTGTGAAGAGTCTGTTCTGCCAGTCTTGGGGTGGGTTTCTAGGTTAGTTGACTGACTGCGGTGACGGTTACCAAGGTGTATCTGTGGGATGAGGTGAGCTTAGGAGATGCTCCTACTCCACCAGCTTCCCAGGCTCCCACCGCGACTTTTACTACGAGGCCTGTCCTGGATGGCCGCAGGTTGGCGAGAACTGTCCTTTCGCTGTATCTTACACGGCACACCCCAGGCTGCTGCAGCCCCGCTGGCCAAGGCCTGCTTCGGAGCCCTTGAAATATGCCTGGTCTGAATGGAAATGTGTCCTCAGCTGGAGATGGTGAGATCTGTCTGTCCTCCCCAAGAACTCCGGGTTTCTAGTCCTTTGAGCTACACCCGCAGCTCAGCACTGATCATGTGCTCTTGACACTGGTGGGCAGGGGAGATGGATCTCCTCACGTGACAAAATCTTCCCCTGTGAAAGAACTGGCCCCACAGCACAAAGAGGAGGCAGTGAACCCTCACTCCTCAATCCTCTTTCTCCCTTGGAGACCCACCTATATCTTTTGATTGGAGCATTTAGACCATTGACATTTCATTATTGATAGATATGTACTTATTGCTATTTTGTTCATTGTTTTCTGGTTGTCTTTATAGTTCTCTGTCCTTCTTTTGCTTTCTTTCCTTGTGATTGATGACCTTCTTTAGTATTGTGCTTGGCTTTCTTTCTCTTTATTTTTTGTGTCTATTATAGGTTTTTGGCTTGTGGTTACTGTGAGATTCATATATAACATCCTAAGCATATAGCAGTCTATATTAAGTTGATGCACTTAAGTTCAAACACATTGTAAAAGAACTTCATTTTTACTTCCTTCTCCATGTTTTATGTAAATGTCAGATTTTACATCCTTTTTATTTTGCGAGTCCTCTTAATTTTTTAGATATAATTGATTTTACTACCTTTGTCTTTTAACTGTCATACTAGCTTTACAAGTGATTGCTCTATTAACCTTTACTGTGTGTTTCCTTTTATTCATATTTTTTCTTTTTATAATTTTCTTCTAATTATGGAATCTTCTTTTCCAATAAAAGAAGTCCCTTTCACATTTCTTGTAAGGCCAGGTTAGTGGTGATGAACTCCTTTAATTTTTGTTTGTCTGGGAAACTCTCTATCTCTCCTTCAATTCTGAATGATAACCTTGCCAAGTAGAGTATTCTTAGTCCCAGGGTTGTTCCTTTTAGCACTTTGAACATATCATGTCACTCTCTTCTGGCCTGCAAAGCTTCTGTTGAAAAAAATCAGCTGACAGCCTTATGGGGTTCCCCTTGCACATAATTAGTTTCTTCTTTTTTGCTGCTTTTAAAATTCTCTCTTGGTCTTTAATCTTTGGCATTTTAATTATCATGCATCATGGTATAGATCTCTATGGGTTCATCCTGTTTGGAACTCTGTGCTTCCTGGACCTGGATGTCTGTTTGCTTCCCCAGGTTAGGGGAATTTTCAGCTGTTATTTCTTCAGATAAGCTTTCTACCCCTTTCTCTCTCTCTTCTCCTTCTCAGATCCCTATGATGCAAATATTTGTTTGCTTGATGTTTTTAAAGAGACCCTTTACCTATCTTTTCTTTTTCTTTTCTTTTTGCTATTCAGCTTGGGTGTTTTGTTTTCCATTACCTTGTCTTCCAGATTGCTGATCCATTCTTCTGCATCCTCTAATCTACTGTTGATTCCTTCTAGAATATTTTTTCATTTCAGTTATTGTATGCTTTGATTCTTGATTGGTTCTTTTTTATATTTTCTGTTTGTTAAAGTTTTCACTGAGTTCACTCTTCTCTCCAGTGTGAGCATCTTGAAGACCATTACTTTGAACACTTTACCAGGTAGATTTGTTATCTCCATTTTATTTAGTTCTTTTTCTGAGGTTTTGTCTTGTTATTTGAAGCATATTCCTTTGTCTTCATTTTGCTTGACTTTTTGTGTTTGTTTCTATGAATTAGGTGGAACATCTAATTTTCCTAAACCTGAAGGAATGGTCTTGTGTATCATTGTCCCTTGTGTAGATTGTGCATGCCTAGTGACTTTGGCTGGCTGACTGGAGCTATGGCTGGCATGGGCTGGGGGTCCCAGGGCAATCTATGCTGTGGCTACCTTGGTGGGATAGCCAGAGCTAAAGTGGGTATGGGCCAGAGTGGGCAGAGGGTGCCCTGGTCCCCAGGCTCTTTTAAAACATATGCTATTTAACTATACTGTTTACCACTACCTCTCATTATTACAGTGATCTATAGATCCTCTGTGTCATTGCTTGAAAGTTTTAGCACCTGGCTCTTCTTGCCGCCCTACCACTATTCCAGTGACCATTCTTTGTAATTTCAGTGTCTTCATAGATCATCCATCCATCATAGTGACCCATCGTTATCTTGAACTTCACCCATTCAGTGGCATCTCACCTCAGCTACTACCAATTATTCCTCCACCTCCAAAATTTCAATTTCAGGAATCTCAATTTCTGATCTGTACCTCCTGTCTCTCCATGCCACTTCCTCTAGTAACCTGAGTTTAGCAATTCTAAGACCCCATCCCAGTCCATTTCTCTTATCATCCTTTCTTCTTCATTCCTCTCTCTCATATTCTCCCTTCTATTCAAACTGAGATTCTTAATTCCATGGTTTGTCATTATCTTTCCCTTGCATATACCTTCAAATCCCTTGTAGGCACTCTCCACCCCTCAGCAACCACTGTTCGAATTTCTATTTCTAAAGGTAGAATTGCTAGGTCGTAGGGCACATGTATGTTTTCCATATATGAAACTCAAAAAGCTTTCTGAAAGGACTGACCATTTTACCCACCAGCAATATACACGTGCATGAGTTCCCAGTTGCTTCATAACTTTCCCACTCAGTCTTTTTAATTTTAGCCATATAATAGGTATGAATGGTTTTAATTTGCACTTCCCTTATTAGTGATTTTTATGTGATTTTTGTGATATCTCTATTCAAATATTTTGTCCATTTTTTTAAGATTTTATTTATTTGACAGAGAGAGACACAGCGAGAGAGGGAACACAAGCAGGGGGAGTGGGAGAGGGAGAAGCAGGCTTCCCTCAGAGCAGGGAGCCCGATGTGGGGCTCGATCCCAGGACCCTGGGACCATGACCTGAGCCGAAGGCAGACGCTTAACGACTGAGCCACCCAGGTGCCCCTATTTTGTCCATTTTTAATTGGATTATTTGTCTTCTTTTCGAGTTGTAAGACTTTTTTTTAATATATTCTGGATATAGTTCCTTTGTCAGAGGTATATATTGCAAGTATTTTCTTCCAATCTGTGGCCTTTTTATTTTCTTAATGATCTTTCAAAAAGCAGTTTTAAGTTTTGATGAAGTATAGTTTGTCAATTTTTTGTTCTGTAGTTAGTGCTTTTTCTGTACTCCCTAAGACATTTTGCCTACCCCAAGATTATGAAGTGTTTTCTTGTTTTCTTCTGGAAAGTTTATACTTTTAGCTTTTAGGTTTAAGTTTATCATCTATCTCAATTATTTGTATGTGGTATTATGTAAGGTTGAGTTTCATTTTTTTTTAGTTGATTTAGTTGTTCCAGCAGCATTTGTTGAAAAGACATTCCTTTCTACATTTAGAGACTTTGCCACCTTTTTCAAAAATCAGCATATGCGAGAGTTTATTTCTGCGTCCCATTGGTCTGTTTATTCTTTTTTTTTTTTTAAGATTTTATTTATTTATTTGAGAGAAAGAGTGAGAGAGAGAGAGAGCACAAGAGGGGGGAGCGGGAGAGGGAGAAGCAGACTCCCCGCCGAGCAGGTAGCCCGATGCGGGACTCGATCCCGGGACTCCAGGATCATGACCTGAGCCGAAGGCAGTCGCTTAACCGACTGAGCCACCCAGGCGCCTGGTCTGTTTATCCTTATACCAACACTACACTGCCTGGACTATTGTGGCACTGTGTCAGAAATTGCCAACAGCCCTGTTGACATTTCGGGTAAGATCATCCTGTGTTATGGGAGCTACGTGTATATTATGTTTAGCAGCATCCTGGTCTCTACCAGTGGTGTCAATTAAAAATGTTTCCAGACATTGCCAAATGTTTACTGAGAAGGAAAGGGGCAAAATTGCCCCCAGTTGAGAACCACTGTTTTATAGTGAAATAAGGTAGTGCATACTCTCCAGTTTTGTTTTAATTCAAGATTGGTTTGCCTGTTCTAGGTATTTTTGCTTTTCCATACAAATATACCTGCCTGGTTTTGAGCAGGATTGTGATGAACATACGATCAATTTAGGGAGAATTGATATCATAACAATATTGAGCCTTGTAATACATGAAATCCATGAACATAGTATATTTCTCCTTTCCTCTGTCCTCTTTGTATGTGTGTGTAATTTCTCTTAGCTGTATTTTCTGGGTTTTATTGGAAAGTTCTTACATGTCTTTTGTTATGTAACTTAGGCATTTCATTACAACATGCTGTTGTAAATGGATTTATTTAAATTTCATTTTCCATTGTTATATATAGAAATACAATTGATTTTTCTATATTGACCTTGTATTCTGAGAACTTGTTAAATCCACTTGTTAGTTCTAAATTCCTTAGCATATTCCATTTGTATAATCACATCATCTGCAAATAAAGGGAATTTAACATCTATCTTTCCAGTTGATACGCCTTTTATTTTTATGTTGGCCTTATTGAACTTCCTAGGAGCTCCAGTGTAATGAGGAATAGAAGCAATATGAGTGAGGTTTTTTGCCTTCTGTCCCTTCAGAGGGAAGTATTAACTATTTTACTGTTAACTCTCCTGCTAGCTACGAATTTGGGTAGATGCCTTTATCGGATTGAGGAAGTTTCCTTTCATTCCTTGTTGGCTAAGAGTTCTTATCATGAACATGCATTGAATATTATCGTATACCTGTTCTCCCTTATTTGGTCAATGTGGTTAATTTCACTGATTAATTTTGAAATGTCAAGTCACCCTTGCCTTCCAGGGGTAGCTCCCACTTGGTAATGATATGGGTTTTTTTTAATAAACTGATGGGTTTTATTTGCTAATATTTTGTGAAGAATTTTTGTGTAATGTTTGAGAGATGTTGGTCTATAAATTCCTTGTAATATCTTTTTCAGGTTTGGAAATCAGGGTTATACAGGCCTTATAAAATAAGTTGGGGAAGTGTTTCCTCCACTTCTATGTTTGGAAAAAGGTTGTATGATTGTTATTTCTCCTTTAAATGTTTGACAAAAGAGAATAATAAATTATCTGAACCTAGAGTTTTCTTTGTAGGAAGCTTGCTAATTATAAATTAATTTTATTAATAAATACAGAGTTTTTCACATTTTATTTTTCTTTGTCAATTTTGGTAAGTTGATTCTTTCAAGAAATTGGTCCATTTTATCTAAGTTGTTGAACTTATTAGCATAAAGTTGTTAATATTATTCTTTTAATGCCTATGGTATTTGTAGTGATAACCTGTCTTTCATTATGATAGTGATCATTTTTGTTTGCTTTTTTTTCTTCATTATTCTTTTTTTTTTCATTCATCATTCTTGGTAGGAGTTTATCAATTTTACTAAAATTTTCATGCACAACTTTAGTCTGTGTGGTCTCTGTTTTTTAGTTCAGTTTCATTAGTTTCTTCTTTTATTTTTATTAGTTCCTTTCTTCTTATTTTAGAATAAATTTGCACATCTTCCAGCTTCTTAAGGTGAGAACTAAAATCATTGATTTTAAAGATTTTATTTATTTAACAGAGAAAGACACAGCGAGAGAAGGAACACAAGCAGGGGGAGCGGGAGCGGGAGAGGGAGAAGCAGGCTTCCCATGGAGCAGGGAGCCCGATGCGGGGCTCGATCCCAGGACCCTGGGATCATGACCTGAGCCGAAGGCAGACGCTTAACGACTGAGCCACCCAGGTGCCCCTAAAATCATTGATTTTAAACTTCTCCTTTTCCACTATAGACATTTAAGGTTCTAAATTTCCCTCTGAAAAACTGCACTTAATAAATTTGGTATGCTGCATTTTCATTTTCATATAGTTTAAAATCCTTTGCTACTTCCCTTTTGATTTCTTTTTTTTGAGCTGTAGCTTATTTAGAAAAATGGGTTTTTTTAAATTTCCAGTTATTGAGCTTTTCTAGATACTGTAATTGATTTCTGATTTAAATCTGTTTTGATCAGAGAACATCTTCTGGAAGAGTTAAGTCTTATGAAATTCATTGACATTTGTTTTATGGCCCAATATAAGATTTCTTATGTTGTACTTCAAAAAAGAATGTGTATTGCAATTGTTGGGTATAAATAGTTCTATAAATATCAATAAGTTCAAGGTAGTTGATAGCTTTGTTCTGTATTACTGATATTAAATCTTCTGTATTATTGATATTTTTTATCTGATTGTTTATCGATTACTGAGAGAGATGTTACAGTATGCAACTATAATCATGGATTCATCAGTTTCTCCCTTTAGTTCTGTGTTTGCTTCATGTATTTTGAATGTCTCTTACTAGGTGTATACATACTTATGATTTTTACGTCTTCCTGATGAATTGACCTTTCTATCATGATGAAATGTTGCTTTCCTCTCTGGTAACACTCCTTGTCTTAAAGCCTACTTTGGTATTAGTATAGTCAAATGTCTTCTACTGTTCCATCCTTTTGCTTTCAGCCTATCTGTATTTATGGAGGTCTTCCTGGGTCTTACTTTATATTCAGTCTAGCAAGTGCTAAATCAGAAACTGTGCAGAAGTGTAAAGGATCTGAGATTTTGACCTACATGCAAGCTAATGATTACCACAACTTCATCTATGTGTGGCAGGCGGAAAGAAAGCAAACCCCCTCATTCAAAGACAAAGACTGTACATTGTCGTGGGAAAGGCAGCAGCCAAAGCCATATCTTGTGTCACTTTCTAAACTCCAGTCCCCAGAGGGCAATGCAGTGAGGGCCAGATGGTTCCTGCACAGAGTAGGAACTAGTTCATTACAGTCTAGGAACCACAAACTGTGGAAACTCTGATCTTCCATATGGCTGCTGCCCATCCTCTTCTCCAGAGAGAAAGAAACCTTACCTTTACTCTGGGATCCAAGAGCTCTCTGGGGCAGGGAAAGGGAGATCTTTATCTTTACTCCCCAGCCTCCAGGATGGGAGCACTCTCTAAGCTTAACTATCCTGCAGTGTCTCTTTATACAAACACCTCTAACCTGGCTGTGAATGCCTTCATTCAGAGGACCTGGGCTGTGCACAAATATGAAATATTTATAGAGAATTGTCTCCCAAAAACAAGACTCTGCCTTGTAAATGGAGTGTGTAGTCCATTGACATCTAGTAATTCCTAAAACAGTTTGATGTAGGTCTATCATTTAGCTATTTGTTTTCTATCCATTCTCTATTTTTCCTCTTGTTTTTTCCTCCTTTCCTGCGTCCCTTTGAGTTAGTCACACACACAAAAAAATTCAATTTTACTTTTCTTTAGTGGCTCCTATAGGGATTACAGTATTCGTTCTTAACTATTTAGAGTTATATTTGGACCATTTCACATAAATATAAGGATCCTTCAACTTTATAATTCTGTCTGCCCCACCCCCATGCTGGCATCCTTTGTGCTAATGAATTTCTTTATATCTGCATGTTATAAAGTTCACAATACAGTGTTGTAATTTCTGCATTAAACCCTCAGTTGTCTTTTTACCAGTAAGACAAAGAGAAGAACATATTCTTTTTCATTCACCCACATATTTATTGTTTCTAGTGTTGTTGGCTGCTGTCTGTAGGTCCACGTTTCCATCTGGGGTCAGCTCCCTTTAGCCTGAAGAACTTCCTTTGGCACTTCTTGCAGGGCAGGATTCTGTCCATAAACCCTCTCAGTTTTTGCCTATCTAATTTTATTTAGCTTTTGTTTTTGAAAGATAGTTGCCCTGAATATAGAATTCTGAGTTAACAGCCATTTTCTTTAGCACCATCGAAATGCCATTCTACTGTCTGCTGACCTCCACGCTTCTCCCTGGGAGTGTTGTTCTCCATATATAATGTGTCTTTTCTATGACTACTTTGAAAATATTTTTATCTTTTGTTTTCAGCAGTTTGACTAAAATCTGCCTAGGTCTGTGTTGTTAATAATTATCTAGTAGTTCACTGAGCTTCTCTCATCTGCAATTTAATATTTTTTCACCAAATTTGGGAAATTTTAGGCCATAGTCTTCAAATGTTTTATACCTCATTCTCTTTCTTTTTCTTTTATTTTTGGGACTCCAGTTACACATATATAGTACACTTACGCATAATAATGACCACTTACCATTTAGTGACCCATAGGTCACTAAAGCTGTTATGTATTCTCTTCTCTATCTTTTTTGTTCTGTTTTCAGGTTAGATAATTTCTGTGAATCTGTCCTCAAGTTTACTGATTCTCTTCTGTTATCCCCAATCTGTTGTTTACCTACTAGTAAAATTTTTATTTCAGATTTTATAATTTTAATTGCAAAATTTCCATTTGGTTCTTTTTTTAATAATTTTCATTTCTCTTCTCACTATGTTTTTGTCTTTTAAGTGCTCAAACTGTAACAAGTCCTCACACATTTACTGTTTTACATTTTATAATATAAAACCATTGTGAACATCAATATCATTTTATCTCTCATATAAAAGTAGTAATGGAGAATGTGTAACAAATCTTTTATTGTTATTCCTTCCTCACTGGAATCTTTTCAGGATCTCTTATCTTTACAATACCTATGGGATGGTTATTCATTCATTTTGCCTGTTTTGAGATTCTAAACAATGAATAAATTTTGCTTCTTTTTTTGTGTGTCTGATACTCCACATAAATGTTCAATGTCTTAATTTGATGACTCAGATAAGACATCTAACTGAACAACTTCACATACTTGAGATAGAGGAAGGCTTACATAACCATTATTTAACAAATTCCCTTAAGCATTTAATCAGCCCTGGATTTCTCAAGCCAACTCACAGGTACATAATTTTGTCTAGAGTTAGCTCCGTATCAGCACTCAAAAAAAGCATTTTCCCCAGGGGGAGGGGGACCTATAAGGATCACTGGGAGGCATCACTAAAATAAATCAGTAATACATACCAGCTAAGATTTCCTCCTTATCTAACTAGATAAATGTGAATTGTTCTTATTACCAGTGAAATGGTACTTTAGAAGAAAAATACAAAAATAAAAAAAACCTGAAACAGACATCTCTGTTAAAAAAAAAAGATGTAATAAGTGTAGTTTTGTACAATTCCTTGCTGCACTCTCAACAGTGAGACGTAAAGATGACAGCCGTCTACGTTGGTAACTGAGTTCCCTGATACTCCGAAACTGAATTCATGACCTCATGCTGTTTACTGAGAGTACTTATCAAAATACTAACTTCCTCTATGCCCCCTAAATTTTCTTAGAGAAGCATATATAGTAAGTGGATTAATACATCCTTTATGATTAACATAAATAAAGTAAATAATTTTTATTGCTAAAGATTTGCCCCCATCCCCACTCAATAAAGGTTAATGGGGGAAAATGGTTGAAAGTTATCATTCTGGTCATTTACTGCTGATAACAAACCACCCTAAACTGCAGTGGCTTCAAACAACCATTTATCACAGTCTGCGTGTTCCGTGGCTCACTTGGACGTGTATTAAAGGTGTGGAACCTTTAATAATGCACCCTGCCGCACTGAGCTTCCTGCTGTGAGCGGTGTTATCTGAAGGGGCTGCTGAGCTGCACATCCAGGGTGGCTTCTGGTCACATGTTTTGGGGCGTGGGCTTGGGTGACTAGCACAGCTGGAGGATAGCCAGGCTTCTCTCCCCTGCTCCCTCTCCCTTTAGCGAGCGTGGACTGAGCGTAGTGATCTCAAGGTCGCCAAATGTCCTACATGGATCCAGCTTTTCCCAGAGCAAGCATGCCACAGACCAAGTTAGAAGCTGCAAAGTTTCGAATCTAGCATCACTTCTATGAAGTTCTCTCGACTAGCAGAGAGTCACAGGACCAGGCTGATTAAAGCAGAGAGTACCGAATGATCCTGGTTCGTTGGCGACTGTCTTTGGAGATGAGCTACCGTAGTAGCACGCTCGCGTTTGAGTGCCCTCGACACTGCCATCTTAACCTCAAGTGAGAGCATATGAATTTAGAACTTGCTGAGTGACTCAATCAGCTTCTGCCCAGCGCACCTTAGCCGCCCCCTCTGCCTCCCTGGAAGTAGAACACTCAGCTAATGCCTCCATTTAGTTTTATCTCCTTTCAAAGGCTGCATTAAAACAAATGAATGGTCTGCCATATATTTTATTTTTCTTGTCTCAACTCCCAATTCTCTCTTGATAGTTATGTCCAATTTAGGTGTCTTAAGATTCATGTGGAACTTAAACCTCTGCCTTCCTCCTCCCTCAAAGGTTACCTTCCTCTAATCTAGTGGAAATCAAGGCCAGGAGTAGGAAAGTAGGTTTTTGTCTTACCTCCCACCCTAATTGTTCACCTGGTGTTATTTCTCCGCATCTGCTGACCCTAGCCATCCCCAGTGTTGTTGGGGCTTGCTGCTAGTTATTGCCCAGAATTTTTGGAGTAGTCCCCTTGATAGTCTGCCTGTGTGGCAGAAGTATCAATGTCTGGCAGGTCCACCGTTCTCCAGGATCCCCCCCACACAAGGCTGTAGGGGGATATCACACTTTATTGAAAGAGTTGAGTGGATGAACCTTTAGTTTTTGGAGTAGAATAATTCTTTCTTGGGTAGATATGTCCCATGCATTATATAACACTTAGCATCCCTGGTCCTGGGGAACTGAAACCTGATAGCCCACGCTAATTATTGTGACAGTCAGAACTCCTCCAGAAGTTCCCAAGCACTCCTGGTGAAAGGGAAATGTCCCAGATTGAAAACTACTGGATTAGAGTCATTAAAGTAAACTCTATTTTAAAAGAAAAAAATTTCGGGGCACCTGGGTGGCTTGGTCATTGAGCGTCTGCCTTCGGCTCAGGTCATGATCCCAGGATCCTGTGATCAAGCCCTGCATCAGGGTCCCCACTCAGAGAGAAGCCTGCTTCTCCCTCTGCCTCTGCAGCTGCTCCCCCTGCTTGTGCTTGCGCGCGCACTCTCTCTCTCTCTCTCTGTCAAATAAATAAATAAATAATCTAAAAAAATAAATAAAAACAGAAAAATTTCATAAGATTGACAACTATATGTTTTCTTATAATCGAAGGGAAAACTATTTACAAAGTTACATGAATCCCTTTAAAGGCCTTCTTAGTTTTTAACCTGGTTTCCTCGTCTTCAAGTCTTTGCCTTTCTCTAAAAGCCTTTCCTTCTTCACAAAACCACACTGCCTACCAGCAGAGATTCTAGTCTATTAACATAGCCACTAGCCTCATGTGTCTACTGAGCACTTAAAGTGTGACTAATCCAAACCGAGATATGAAAATACACTTAGTACAAAGAGGATATAAAAAATTCTAATAATTTTATGTTGATACATTTTGAAATATTTTTTATATAAGGTAAATAAAATATTGAAATTAATTTCTACTGGCGGTTTTTTTTAAGGTGGCTACTAGAACATTTTAAATTACATATGTAGGGCGCCTGGGTGGCTCAGTTGGTTAAGCGACTGCCTTCGGCTCAGGTCATGATCCCGGAGTCCCTGGATGGAGTCCCGCATCGGGCTCCCTGCTCAGCGGGGAGCCTGCTTCTCCCTCTGACCCTCCCCCCTCTCATGCTCTCTCTATCTCATTCTCTCTCTCAAATAAATAAATAAAATCTTAAAAAATAAATAAATAAATAAATTACATATGTAGCTTACGGGTTTGTTTTTTTTTTTTAAGATTTTATTTATTTATTTGACAGAGAGAGCGAGAGAGAGCGAGAGAGGGCGCGCGAGCACAAGCAGGGGGAGCAGCAGAGGAAGAGGGAGAAGCAGGCTCCCCACTAAGCAAGGACCTGAGATCATGACCTAAGCCAAAGGCAGATGCTTAACCAACTGAGCCACCCAGATGCCCCTGTAGCTTACATTTTATTTCTAGCAGACAGTGCTGATAAATTGTGTCTCACTGTGGAAGGGCTCAGGGGTTCAATCTGGTTGGATAAAGGAACTTAAAGCTACACTTGCATTGTACATTATATAAGGTTGAGGAAACATACTCAGTATGAAAGACCTGGGGGGATTCTTATTTTTTACTGTGATAAAACATACATAAATTCACCATTTTTAAGTATACCACTTAAGTGGTACTAAGGACATTCACATTGTTGTACAACTGTCACCCCATCATCTTCCCCACTGAAATTCTATACCCATTAAACACTCAACTCCCCATACCCTTTTTCACCCAGCCCTGCAGCCACCTTAGTACTTTCTGTCTTTGAATTTGACTAATCTAGGTAATATGATTGTGGAAAAAGACAATATTTGTCCTTTTGCGATTGGCTATTATACTTAGCAGAATGTATTTAGGGTTCATCCATGTTGTAGCATATGTCAGAATTTCCTTCCTCTTTAATCCTATTGTATGTGTATGCCACATTTTGTTTATTCATCTGTCAAGGGACACTTAAGTTATTTCCACCTTTCGGCTATTGTGAACGATGTTGTTATGAACATAAGTATACAAACATTTGTTTGAGCCTCTGCTTTCACGTCTTTGGGGTATATTCCCAGAAGTGGAATTTCCAGATCATATGGTAATTCTAAGTAATTTTTTGAGGAATCACCATACCCTTTTTACAAAAACTGCCTATTTTGCATTCCCACCAATGTATAAGGATTCCAGTTTCTTCACATCCTCATAAGTACTTGTAATTTTCTGTTTTCTGTTTTGTTTTTATAATGGCCATCCTAATGGGTATAAAGTGGTATCTTACTGAAGTTTTGATTTGCATTTTGCAAATGATTAGTGAAGTTGAGCATCTTTTCATGTTCTTGTTGGTATTTGTATATCTTCTTTGGAGAAATATGTGTTCAAGTCCTTTGCCTGTTGTTGAAGCCGATTATTTTTGTTATTGTCCAAATATGAGAATTTTTTTATATATTCCTGAATCAATTGCTTATCAGATATATGATTTGCAAATATGTTTTTCTGTTCTCTCAGTTGCCTTTTCACTTTTGATAGTGTTCTTTGATGCATAAAACTTTTTAATTTTGATGTAGTCCGATTTATTTTTTCTTTTGTTGACTATGCTTTTGACATCATATCCAAGAAATCATTGACAAATCCAAAGAAGCTTTCTCCCTATGTTTTTCTCTAAGAGTTTCATAGTTTTAGTAGGTCTTTGATCTATTTCGAGTTAATTTTTGCATGTGCTGTAAGATAAGGGTCCATCTTCATTCTTTTGTATATGGATATCCAGTTTTCCCAACATCATTTGTTGAAAAAGACTGTTCCTTCCTCATTAAGTGGTTTTGGCACCCTTGTGGAAAATCATTTGGCCGTACACGGGTTTATTTCTAGGCTTTCTAATCTATTCCACTGACATGTCTGTCTTTATGCTCGTACTAAACTACCTTGATTACCATAAATTTGAAGTAAGTTTTTAAACCAGGAAGTATGAGATCTCCACCTTTGTTCTTTTTCAAGAATGTTGTGGCTATTTGGGGGGTCCCTTGAGATTTTATATGAATTTTAAGATGGATTTTTTAATTAAGTCTACTAATCCATGAACATAGGATGTCTTTCCATGTATGTGTGTTTTTAAAAAAAATTCAGCAGTGTTTTATATTTTTGGTGTCCAAGTCTTTCACCTACTTGGTTAAATTTATGCCCAAGTATTTTATTCCTTTTGATGCTATTGTAAATGGGATTACTTTCTTAATATTTCCTATCTAGATTCTTAATTGTTAGTATGTAGAAACACAACTGATTCTTATGTATTGATTTTGTATCCTGCAACTTTGCTAAATTTATTTACCAGTCCTAAGAGTGTTTTTGTGGAACCTTTAAAGTTTTATGCATATAGTATGTCATCTGTGAACAGAGATAATTTTACCTTTTTTGTCTCCATTTTGGATGCCTTTTATTTACTTTTCTTGCCTAATTGCTCTGGCCAGGACTTCCAGTATTATGTTGAATCAAGTGCTGAAAGCAGCCTTCCTTGTCTTGCCTTGAGGGGACTCTTGAAGGAGATTATTTGGGCATGCCTACCTGTGGCACTCAGCACTATCTCCTACCTACCACAGGGGTAGGACTGTTTGAAGATCTGTAACCCTACTTCCCAGAATTGTAGTTCCCTAAATCTGAGTTATTTAGGTGAGAATAATGCTCCAACCAGTGAAGGTCTTTGGAAGGATGGTTAATAGTAACCCATGACACTAAAAATCTCAAAGAGTTCTTATCTACCACCTCTCAATCCCATACATTCCAAAGAGCAGAACCACTTGGCGGTTTCTTAACTAGTGAGTTGCCAGCTTCCTTCTTCATTTTTCTCATTGTCCAGAAAATAATTATTAAAACACACACACACGTTTTCCACAAACAAAGTTAATTTTTTGAAACAGTTGAAACTAGAGAACATGAACTTGAGTGCCCAGGCAACCAGAAATAAATGAAATAGGAAAGTTAAGAAAAATAGGGACTGATAAAGGTTATGGGCAGATGTTTGTAGTCATGTGTGGATAGGAGTTCAGGGTTGACAAATCTTGCAGATTTTCAAGAGAAGGTGGAAATCAAGATTTTTATGTAAATTGTATGGATTTCTAGCATAGTTCCGACGTAATATGTAGTCAATTTTAAACTTTTAGTCTAAAAGAAGAAGAAAGGGGCACCTAGGTGGCTCAGTTGGTTAAGGGTCTACCTTCGGCTCAGGTCATTATCCCAGGGTCCTAGGATTGAGCCCCGCATCAGTCTCCCTGCTTGGCCGGGAGCCTGCTTCTCCCTCTCCCTCTGCCCCCTGCCCCTGCTTGTGATATCTCTCTCTCTCTCTCTCTCTCTCTCTGTGTCAAATAAATAAAATCTTTAAAAAAAATAAAAAATTAAAAAAGAAGAAAAATCTATAGTATTATCTTGACTGCCCTATAATTTGTGAAGCTGCTTCTTTCACCAATGAATTAATTTTTTTCATTCCAGAAAATAGTGTAGCTTTTTAGTAAAGAATTCTTCCGCAGCAGGCTTTGGGAGGTGCTTACATGCATGCAGGCCTGCCAGAAATTAGAAATAAGAGCCTTCCCTTATTTGCAAATGGCCTGGATAAGGTTCTGGAATTGCCACATATAAAGATAAAATTCTTAGCTAAGCGCCTTTTTTTTTATTTAAAATTTGCTGTTTCTAAGTAAGTAGACTTTAGAAATATGAAAACATCATTATATAACAAATCATGAGTTTGAAACTATTTTCTGCATTCAGATTTTTTTTAATTTTATTTTATTATGTTATGTTAGTCACCATACAGTACATCATTAGTTTTTGGTTTTTAAGACTTATTCCCTCATTCAGTTATCTACTTTGTGTTTCACATATAGAGCTTTTGAAGAAAAACGAAAAGAACAAGAAGAAAGAGAACAACAAATCAGAGAACAAATACTTCAACAAAGAAAAGAGAAGTTTGTGGAAGTCACTGAAAAATTCCAGCGTGCTCATATTCCTCTTTCACAAAGGAGGAGAGCAGGTATCTGAACTTCTAGGACAATATGAGGACAAAAGTGAAAATTATATCATATTCAACTTGCGTAGACAACAAAATGATAAATTAAGAAAGAAAGTGTAAATTCAAACTAAAAAGTATACCTTTTGAGCAATAAGACTTTAACCAAATAAAAAATTATAATTTGATTTAGGTTTAATTTGGAGACTATTTTTTTGGCTCTGTTAGTAAATTTTGAAAGTTCACAAGTTTGATTCTACTTCATACTGGCTTACAATGTTTTGTCTTTTTAAAACTATGTAGTAGAAAGAAAATTTAACATTTAGGTTCAGTAAATTAGCATCACATTCATTCTGGCATTTTATTCACATTTTGGTTCAAATTCTTATTTAAGAGAGTGACAAAATAAAAAGAAAGTGTACAAAGTGATATAATCTAACAATCTGAGGCCTGGAATCAATTAAGAATTTAAATACAATTATGGTTGATTCTTTGGTACCATATCTACATTTTTTTATACCTTAAATAGCAACACAGAATTAACTATAAGATGTCAAAGCTTCAGAAAGAAAAAGACAGGGGCACCTGAGTGGCTCAGTTGGTTAAGCGTCCGACTCTTGATTTCAGTTCAGGTCATGATCTAAGGGTCATGAGATTGAGCCCTATGTCAGGCTCTGAGCACTGGGCATGGAGCCTACTTAAGACTCTCTCTCTCCCTCTCCCTCTGCCCCTTACCTACATCCCCACTCACATACACGTGCTCTCTCTAAAAAAGGAAGGAAAGGAAAGAAAAGGGAAGGGAAGAGAGGAAGGAAGGAAGGAAGAAAAGGACAGACAGAACCTTTATGTTCAGCAAACATATGTTGTACTATACTGTACTTAGCCCTGGGCTGAGATATAGAGAAATGTAATCATACTCTACCATTAAAGATCTCACAGCTTATTTTGGAGGTGAGAGTAATGTAAACAATGTCAATAAATATACTGAGAATCGCTGTGGTAACAGAATGTGTAAAGTACTGTGTGAGCACAAAAGGAAGAACACTAAACCTATACAGGGACATCAAGGACATCATCCCTGGAAAAAAATGACTTAATTTGAATCATGAAGAATGAGCATTTTGCCAAGCAAAGAGAAAAAAAAAAATCCCCAACAGAAGGAAAAACTTTTACAAATAAGTTATGTATTAAAGAGCATCCTGAAGCATAGGATGGGGGGAAGGTGAAGATGAATGAATGTGAGACTAGAAAATAAGCTAGAACCAATGCTCAAAGAGCTTGGCATATCATGCTAGGAATTTTGTCTGTATCCAAAATGCAATCCACTTGAAGTTTTTTAATTGAAAAGCAAGCTATTATTGTGTCAGTAAGAGATCCTAATATAATTAAAAGGCAAGATAATAACATTAAGAAAATATGAGTCAGCTAGTAACACCCCTAAAAATAACAATAGCTTAAATACGACATGGGTTTGTTTTTCTCTTGTATAATACGAAGTCCTGAGGTAGGCAGTCACAGCTGGTTTGATGACTATGCAGTGTCACTGGGAACTCAAATGCCTTCTGTGTCTCAGCTCAACTATCCTTAGTTTTTGATTTATATCTCCATCCTCATGGTCACATTGTAGCTGCTGGAGCTCCAGCCATCATGCCAATGCTGTAGGCAGAAAGAAGGAAAAATTGTAAAGGACAAAAGGTTGTACCTCTGAGATCCTTTTAAATTATTTTCCTAGAAGTATCCATCTGTCTACTTATGTGTAATTGGCCGCTCCATGTGCAAAGGAGACTGAAAAAAGAAAAATCTTTAATAAGGCTGTGTTGCTACCCCTAACTATTGATATGGGGTCTGTTGCCAAGGAAGAAAGGGAAAATGAATACTAGGTGGGAAATTTGAGGGTCTCTACTACAATTAGATTTGTTTGTTAGAATGACAATTACAGTTACAACATGGAAGTGGACTGAAGTAAAGACATACTAAAGTAGTTAGACTAGTATGAGGTTATTTCAATATTTGTGGCAAGAGGGGTTAAGCTGTACTCATATGGAGAAAAGTGGTAATATATTCAGGAGCTGTAAGCAATAGATTTCAGTTACTAATTGATGGAGAGTGGGGAAGGAAAGAAAGTCTAGGTGGAGAGCAGTGCCCCTAGGAGTTAGCAGAGAGCCTCACACATTTTTCTACTTTTTAAATGAATTAATTATTTTGATAGATGATGATAATATTCATCAAGGTTATGGATAAAGAAGGAGAATCAGATTAGAGGTGTGAACGAGCATTAAGTTTTAAATGCACTGATTTTGAGCCTCCTATGGCTCATCCAAATGGGGAAATCAAATCAGCAACTAGAAATATGGGTCTGTGGGGCACCTGGGTGGCTCAGTTGGGCATCTGCCTTCAGCTCAGGTCATGATCCCAGGGTCCTGGGATCGGGCCCTGCGTTTGGGTTCCCCGATCAGTGGGGAGCCTGCTTCTCCCTCTCCCTCTGCCTGCCACTCTGCCTACTTGTGCTGTCTCTTTCTCTGTCAAATAAATAAGTGAAATCTTTAAAAAGAAAGGAAGAAAGAAAAGAAAAGAAAAGGAAAGAAAGAAGAGAAAAGAAAAGAAATATGGGTAAGAAAGAAGAGAAAAGAAAAGAAATATGGGTCCAAAATTTAAGAAAAAGGTATGGAATAGAGATGTATATTTAAGAGTCACTAATGAATGGTATATAGTTGATAAATGAAGCCATGGGAAAGATAAGCTAAACCAGGGTATAGACCACAGATTGAAGGTAGGGCCTAAAATAGAATCTTAATGCACACTAGTATTTACTGTAGGTAGAGCAAGAAAAAACTAAAAGAGGATTTTGAAGAGGATTTTGAGAAGTAGTTCCCAAGAATGCACAATGGGAAACAAAAGCAAATAATATATGAGAAGGCAAAAGAGAAGGTAGTTTTAAGAAAGAGGATGTGGTCAGTTATGTTAAATGCCTGAGAAAAGTAGTTACCACTCATGGGAATTATTTGCTCCAAAGAGGGTGCTGACTACCAAAAGGTCTGGATACAAAGAGGAGTTTTAGCAAAAACAAATGACACATTCATGCAATGGAATATTATACAGCTATTAGAAAAATAATGGAGAAACTCTTTGTGGACTGATGTGGGAAGTTCTCCAGCAGAAGTAGATTTACTGTGAAGCTACTGAGGCTTGAGTTTCATGAGCCCTCATTGTCATGGCCTCTACACCTAGTTTTATATTAGTAATTTTGCATTATTTTTTCTTAACAAAGTCTCCCAAGTTGTATAAGCCCTTTGCTCTCATAAAATTTGTGTCTATCCCTGATTTTTAGGATATATTGTTAATCATAAAAAGAAGGTCCAGATCACAGTATATAATATTCTGCCTTCTGGTAAGAAAAGGGGGAAATTAGAATGTATACTTATATTTGCATACAGAAACAGTGAAAGAATATACAAATGACCCCGGAGAACAAGACTTCCAAATGTGTATCATGTATATTTTTTAACTTCTGAATATGAACATAATATCCATACAAAATATCAAATTACTATTTTAAGAAAATTCAATGCTGGACACCTGGGTGGCTCAGTCGGTTGGGCATCTGCCTTCGGCTCAGGTCACGATCCTGGGGTCCTGGGATCAAGTCCCACGTCGGGCTCCCTGCTTGGCGGGAGGCCTGCTTCTCCCTCTCGCTCTACCGCTCCCCCTCCTCATGCTCTCTCTCTCTCTGACAAATAAATAAAATCTTAAAAAAGAAAAGAAAATTCAATGCTGTGAATGAAGAGTAAGAACAAAGCTATGAAAAGCAGCTATCTATTTAATTGTCTGTTAGCTTAGTTTATTCCCAAATCCTGAAGGTTAACTGAAGGCTCACCAGGTAAGCATAATAGTTGGCTCTCCCCCTTCCTACAAAGAAGGGCAGCAGGTTGGGGGTCTCAGTGAGGTCAGAAGACGGCTGGAGTAGAACTGGAAGGCTCGGAGGTCCCGGAGTAACTGAGGCCGTTCTGCAGGAGCACAGGCTTCCGCGGTCAGTGGAGAATGAGAGGGAGGCACTGGGAGGTCCTTGGACACCAGCAGCACAAAGCAGTAATGAGCGGTGGTAACCCCATCTCAGGCATTTTTCTTTTCATTGAGGTGTAACTGACACATGATATCCTGTTAGTTCGGGTGTACATCTTTGTGATGCGGCATTTTTGTATGTTACAACATGATCTTCACAGTAAGTGTAGTTCCATCTGTCCCCACACAACGTGAGGACAGCGTTACTGACTCTACTCCCTGTGCTGTACATCCCATCCCCATGATGTACTTATTTTATGCCCGGAAGTCTGTACCTCTTTTTTTTTTTTAAGATTTTATTTATTTGAGAGAGAGAGAGTGCAGAAGAGGGGGTAGGGTCAGAGGAAGAAGCAGACTCCCCACTGAGCAGGGAGCCCGATGCGGAACTCGATCCCGGGACTCGATCCCGGGACTCCAGGATCATGACCTGAGCTGAAGGCAGTCGCTCAACCGACTGAGCCACCCAGGCGCCCCTGGAAGTCTGTACCTCTTAATCCCCCCACCCGCTTCACACTTCACGGGCCCCTCAATCTTTGCCCCTTCTGGTAACAGTTTGTTTCCTCTCTCTCTGAGTCTGTTTTGTTTTGTGTGTTCATTTGTTTTGTTTTTTAGAGTCCACATATAAGTGACATCATATGGTATTTGTCAGCTGATTTATTTCACTTAGCATAATGCTCTCTAAGTCCGTCACCTTGTCTCAAATGGCAAGATTTCATTCTTTTTTTTTTTTTTTTGAAGATTTATTTATTTATTTGACAGAGAGAGTGAGCACTAGCACAAGCAGGGGGAGCAGCAGAGGGAGAGGGAGAAGCAGGCTTCCCGTGGAGCAAGGAACCCGATGTGGGACTCATTCCCAGGACCCTGGGATCATGAGCTGAGTGGAAGGCAGATGCATAACCGACTGAGCCACCCAGGCGCCCCATGGATTTCATTCTTTTTTATGGCTGAGTAATATCCCATCATGTATATATACCACGTCTTCTTTATCCATTCATCTGTCAGTGGACATAGGTTGCTTCCATTTCTTGGCTGTTGTAAATAATGCTGGGATGAACATATGGGTACATCTATCTCTTCAATTTAACATTTTTGTTGAGCTGAGTTAGTGTTAAAGTTAGTGTCTAGGCCCTCTTTGATAGATAACAGGTGGTGGTTAATAAAAGCAAGTCTCAGACCATAACCTTGCATAACTAGACACAGACCATTCACACAGCTTGTTCAGTAAGCTGAGTAAAGTCCCAGCATTCTGTCCTTGTACATGCTCTAACTACACCTTGTATGAAAGGTTTACCGAGGCGCTCACAGCCACATTCCAGAGGCAAAACTGTGTGCCCTCTGGCTTTGGACATTTGGAAATGTTCCTGTATTAATGGTTGAACACAAGACTGATCAGATGTCAAGACTCAGAGGTCATCCACAGGGTAAAGGACCTAGACCTCCTCGGATTCTTACTCTCTGTTCATGTAAAAGTAGGAAGTGATTGACATATGTTTAGGAAAATGTACTGGTCTTGAATTCCTTTAATTTCAACAAAGAAAGCCCATTTTTAACATTCATCAAGCTATTCAGCAGGCTATTTTCACTAATGAAAACCCATGTTAGACAGTGAGTATACTAATTAGAAAACCAGTCAATATATAACACTTGATAGTATCTGCCTCAAAAGGGTTGGTCCTTTACGACTAGAATATCTTGTCAGCCCTGTCATACCTGATAGTATATTAATGCCATCATCCCTTGATTAGGGAAATGGACTCTCTAGGGTTCAATGTGAACTAATCCATATATAATGATATACTGGCTTTGCTTCGCATTTTAAAGTAAAACATCACAGTAGTGGAAAAGTCTGATAACAAAGGGGCTTTTTAAAGGAGGAGGAGATACAGTTTGGAGGTGTCAATGGAGCACTTGAAAGGCGGCTACCCTACCTCCACGCCTTGAGCTGTCTGTGGTATGTGATGGGAGGGAAATAGTGCCTCCATTTTAGCAGGCTGCAAGAGAAGCAGTATCCTTAGAAGACAGCTGTGTTTCACCTGGAGCAGGAAGGTGAGAAGAATATGGAGAATTAGGAGAAGTAGAGCATGTTGAGTACGGAGTGCACAGGGGAAGGCTTCGGGGAAACGGGCACACATGGGAAGCAGGGTTGGTTAAAGGATGTGCTGCGTATTATGTAGACAAATGTCCACAGAATCTATGACCCTAAACTGGGCCCCAGTTTCCTCCATTGCAAAATGGAGATTCAAGTAGCAGCTGCCTCATAGGCCATAGTGAGGATTAAATTAGCTAATAGTTACAGTGTGCTTAAAAATAATGTCTGTAACAGTAAGTGCTCAGTAAACAGTAGTTGGTGTTTTTTATACCTTCCCATTTTCTTCATAAAAATATTAACAAACTTTGGGGCACCTGGGTGGCTCAGTCAGTTGAGTAGCTGACTCTTGATTTCAGCTCAGGTCATGGTCTCAGGGCTGAGGGACTGAGCCCCACATTGGGGCTCCATGCTCAGTGGGCAGTCTGCTTGAGATTCTCTCCCTCTCCTTCTGCCCCTGCCCCCGCTAGTGCGCTCTTGCTCTCTTTCTCTCTCTCTCTCAAATAAATAAATTTTTAAAAAATCAGTAAATTTTGTCAGAAATTTATGGAATCCTGAGATCAAATATTGTGGGGTGCATGCCAGAATGAAGAACCAAGACATTTCTCAAAGTTTCTTTCCAGATAAATATTCTTAAAATTGGTAAGTAACAGTTTCTCTGTGGGTAATTAAATGTCTAAATTTAAAATATTTACACTATTCTAAAAACTATTTTCTTTTTACAAAAGTTTTGAAGTAGTACTTTGTTATTGACCAGTTATCTAAAAAAAGATAATTGAAAATGAAGTGATTCTGTACTATTTGATTTTTATTTATTATCCCTTTAGTTTTTAAAAAAACAGTTCCTCCGTTGGAAGAAGCCCTCAAGCAAATTCAGGAATCCAATTTAAAATCAGAAGTAAACCTCCTCCCTTCCCACAGACCAACAATAAATTGGAGGTAAGTAATTTATTATTATAATGTATAATTTTTAATATACAATAATTAAGTAGGCTTTTTGGCTGAGTTTGTAGGCCTTGTCATCAGTTACTCCTCATCTTTATTGTAGCGTTTACTATTTTATTCTCACATTAATTTGAGGTAGAGTAGAATATAAATTGCTTCAAGAATAAGGCAAAATTCTAATTTATTGTCTTTGGTATTACAGTGCTGCCTATGTTGAATAATTTTCCATGGAAACTATCACTAAAACCATTTAAAAATATTGATGTTCATTATTTATCCTTACTGAGAGGAAAAAACTGTGTTGTAGCGATACAAGTTTAGATAAAAGGAGTAATTTATGGTAGAAATGGGTTTTTCCTCATGGAAAAAAACTTTCTTGGATCTCTTGAAAAAGCTAATGTCTCCTGGTTCCTCTCCAGGGCAGCGTAAGTGAATTATCTAGGAGCAGTAGAATGGCTCAGCCAGAGTACCCTGTGACATCTTATATTTTCCATTTACTTGGTATAAATGTTTATTGGAGCTACAGCATGCGTAGCGCTAGATCCGGCACCGTAAAGGGGATGTGGAGAAGTATAATACCGTAAAATACGATTCCTAGCGTTTGATCTAGGAGAGAAGCAAAATCGTGCTTCAAAAAGTATAGATAGTACCAAATGAGTAATGATAATAATATGTAATATTTATTTATATAAGGGCATTTACAATTCGGACATTAATTATGTTAATATTTTATCTGTACATAATGTTACTTACTAAAGTACTTCCCTTTTTAGACTATGTGTGGCCAATGGTTCCCTCGATCAGAGCTAAGAACAATTAAATTCATTTTCTCAGTCATCATTATAGTTCAGGAAAGACCTCATGGAATAGAAGATTCTTCAACAAAGCTTTGAAGAAGATAGGAATTGGTTATGAACCAGGTGGGCCCTGGGACTCCAGACAGAGGGCCAAGAGTGACGGAAGGAATGGTGTGTTCTAGGGGTAGGCGTGTGCACAGTAACAGTAGCTTGGCTGGACAGGAGATTGGAGAGTAAAGGCATCTGTACACTAAGGAGTATAAACTTTATCTTGAGAGCTCAAGAGGAGTCAGTGAAGGATCTTAAGTAGATGGGTGGTAAGATCAGCTTTTCTTTTTTAATATGTCATTCCAATCTACTGTGAACAAATGTGAATAATGGATTGAAAGAGGACGAAACAGGAGGCTATTTCAATACATCTAATTGAAATTATATGAGTTCAGAGCTCTAGACAAAGATGTAGGCTTAAGGTCATTGAACAGCACACAGGAGGATGTGTACTGTGATGACAGGCCTAGGACGGAGCACTGAAAACAGCCACGTTTAAGGAAGTAGAAGAAAGAAGCCTACAGATGGGAGCAGAAAGGTTGATACAGGACTAGGAGAGGGTTGTGCTATGGAAACTAAAGAAGGATAGAGGTTCTTGGAGAAAAAGCAGTTTATAGAGATCAAATGGCTTCTAGGGAATTAGTCACACAAGCTGTTGTCCTGGCGTGAAACAGGTGGCACATTTAAAAGGGGGGACGGGAGAGGGGCTAATGAAGGAACTGGAAAGCCAGCACAGGATGGGGGCCCCCAAGAACTAACAACCACAGAATCAGTATGACCCCCACAGACCTGACCTGGAGACATGGGTAGCCACAGACGAGCACTGCCAGAAGACCCCGTGTCCTCAGCAGAGTGGAAGCTAGAAGACTAATGATCAAAAACATCTTTTGAGAAAGAGAAGCAGTGAAGGTTTTTAATCAGGGACTGATTTTTTTTAAGACTTTATTTATTTGAGAGAGAGAGCAGGAGAGGGGTGTGGGGGAGGGGCAGAGGAAGAGGGAGAAGCAGACTCCCCTCTGAGCAGGGAGCCCGACGTGGGGCTCGACGTGGGGCTCGATCCCAGGACCCTGAGATCATGACCTGAGCCAAAGGCAGATGCTTAACCGACTGAGCCACCCAGGCTCCCCCATCAGAGACTGATAAAATCCTCTTTGTCATTTTAGAAAGATAATTGGTGTGAATGTTGGAGAATGAAAAGGATGGAAAGAAGGTGAAGGCAAGGGAACAAGAGAAGATTAATGGGATGATCCAAAGGATATATCATTACTGTTTAAACTGGAATAGTACTATTTTGTATAGTGAGGAAATGATAGGTCTGTGAAGGAATAAAAATATTTTGAGTGGTTAGAAGGAAAGGATGAGAGAAGGAAAGATGCAAACACCTTTTCACAGCACAGAGAACTGATGTAAGAAAGAGGATTTAAGAATGTTGACCAGATAAAAGTATAAAATGTGGAACATGGAATGAATAATGGCAGGAAAATCAGGAGGTATCCAGCCATGAACTTAAAAAGACTTACGTTAAAAGGATAGTAGTAGTGAAATCGAAAAGAAAGATAGAAGGAAAAGACATTGCATAGAAATAGACTATGGAAATTAGATTATGAATTTGGTGTATGATGGGATAAAGAAAATGAAAAAAGCAAAAAAGATCAAAAGAAGCTGAAATTTTGAGTCTTGATAATTGAGGGAATTTGTTGACTTTAAAAAAATAAAAAAACAATGAAACAGTATAAGTTTGGCAAGGTATTGCTAAATTTTATTGCAGGTATCTGAACTGAGGGGATAAATATCCAAGTAGAATGTATAAAAACAATTGGACCTAAAATGAAATGAGATATCCAGGCTATAGAATACACTTGGAAGTCATGATTGTATATGTTGTTTCTTCATTTTTATATGTAGTTATGTCTCCCCAACCAGAATGGGGTATTCTAGGGATCAGTGGCTAAACGGTACACACACAGGTATTCCCTGTAGTTCCTGGCTCTGTGCTGTGCATGTTGGAGGCGTTCAATAAATACTATGGGTGAAGGAACATCCCTGACATACATGGACACTCCTCCGAGAGTATGAACTTGACCTGAAGTCAGTAGACGAGGAGGAGATTGGTCAGAGACAAACACCGAGAGGGCACTCCAGCCGGGGGAGCAGGTAGCGTAGGAAAGGGCGTGCTGTGTTGAGGGCGCTGAACGCAGCTCAGTCCCACTAGCATGCACAGTGAGAAGGGGACTTGTGAGCGGACAGTTTGCTTGGAAAGGAAGCCATGAGTTAACTCATGAAGAGGCTTGTTAAGGAGTTTGTCCTACAAATAATTACTGAAGCAAGCATTCAACATTTATACTTTAGAAATACTGCGAGAATGGGAAGGAGTAGGGTACAGCTAAAGGTGGGAAATAGCTAACGTGATACTTCAGTTCATAAAAATGAAGACTTCTTGAGAGTTGTTTAGGAGGGGGAATCAACAGGATTTGGTGACTGTTTAAGAACTGGAAGGTGTTCAGGAGGAGTGAAGCATGACTGGAGATCAGGATTGGTCAGTTAACAGGTAGTGAAACCATAAGAACTATTAGGGAAGAAGAGGTGTGAGGGAGGGAGTGACCGGCAAAAGGATAGTAAGTTGTAAGTTTGAGGCACTTAGGGGATATTCCCGAGCCAATTTCTCATGGTAAGAGCTCTCAGCCACAGATCTAGATACGATAATTGCCAATGAATGGATGAAGTTGAAGACATGGTTCGTGAGTTCAGCTAAACAGTGAAACTCCCACCAAGTTGTGTTGGGCTTCAGTTAGAGGACAGAAAACATTTCACGGCAACAGGCAACATTCTTCAGCGGGAGGGATCCTCCTGGCAGATCACAAAGCAGTCGGTCTTTGCTATGCCCTGTCCCCGCACATGACAGCTCAGCTACGAGGAAACAAGATCACAGGGTGGGTGGGTGCCACCCTGGCTAGAAACCCCGTGTTCCAAACAGGAACCAGTATTCCTGGCAATGGCTCCATATGGATCACGCCTAGGTCCATGAGAGAGACACGTCCAGGAATAAGAATTTCCACACTCGGGGAAAACCACAGCTGTAGCTTTGTGCCAGCTATCTGGGGTTGATTCAGTCCTCTAGATTACACAGAGTATGGATAGATAAGCAAAAAAGAGCGTCACATAACTCTCAAAAATTCCAGCATAATAAAAAAAGTGAACTCTTCAGCTCAAGAGTACACTTGTAAAAACTCACCAAAGTGAATAGTTGTTTTGCTAGTTTAGATGAAAGTTCAAAACTTTCCTGGATTTCAATACAATAGCGCTTTTTTTAAGTTTTTATTTATTTATTTGAGAGAGAGAGAGAATGAGCATTGGGGAGGGGCAGAGAGAGAGAGAGAGAGAGAGAGCGCGAGAGAAGCAGACTCCCGCCTGAGCAGGAAGTCTGATACAGGACTTGATCCCAGGACCCTGAGATCATGACCTGAGCCGAAGGCAGATGCTTAACCAGCTGAGCCACCCAGGCGTCCCAATACATTTGCTTTTACACCAAAACTTTACAAATTAAAACTGGAATTCTGTCAGTATCTTTTTAACAGAATTACCTGGAGTAAGGAGATAAAATAATTATATCTCTTTTGACCTTTTGGAAAGTTTTTTTTTTTTAGTTTTGCAAGTATATTTAACAGCAAGAGTTAAATATAATTTTATATTTATAAAGCAAGAGTCCATTTCAATATTTAGCTACTCTCTGGATTTTGGAAGCAAAGTACCAAGTCTTAATAAGATAGTGCCCATATAGATGAGCTTCCCCTGAGGGCGTGGAGACCAACAGATTGAGTGCATCTTGATGATGCTTGAGATTTGTCTTGCAATGTTAGGTTAAGAAAATCACGTTAATTTTCTTTGGAACTTAGTCTCCCAGCACTTACTGTGATTACAAAGTATTTACCAGATATTTAATGAGGAGCTTTGTTTGTGAAAAAATACCATCTAAATCAAAAACACCAAATTGGAACACCAAATAATACTGTGTAGCAGTCAATCCCTTAGGATTTTTTTTTTAATTGTGGGTTATTTTCTGATTCTCATTTTTGGGGTTCTTAAATCTTAGCAAGCATCGCCAATAATAAATACCAAGAGTCCATTTTACCTTTTTTTTAAAGTTGCAGCAGTTGTCTGTTATGTTAAATAATGATTAGGGATGGAGCTCTGAGTGCCCAGAAGGGAATCCATACCAGTTGTTAGCCTGCTTTGTCTTATTTAGGAGCCACCGCATTTTTTCCCCACTGTTAATAACCAAGATAATTAAGTTAGAATGTGGCCATTTTGTTATGCTTATGAGACTACAGTTCTCAATTTTGGGTTAGAGGTTTTGGCTTCTATAAAAATGTCGTTTTAAAATACATTTTGAATTATAAGAAAAAAATTTTTTGTACTTTTGTTTAATTGGAATAATTTTCAAGTTTCTACAAATAGGGTAATTGTAAATTTAAAGCATTAAGCTTTATTGGTGAATAATGTATATATTCCCATTCCAAGAAATATAAGTGAATGACATTGAAATAGTCTTTAAAGTTTGCTATAAAAAAGAAATTCCAGCATATAAAGGGCAAGCAAAGAAAGGAGCTCAACAAAGAACCTGAGAAGGAACAACTGGAGAAGTAGGAAAATAACCAGGAAAGCACGATGACATGCAAACCAAGGGAATTAAAGTCAGAAGACAGCAGTCCAGAAGTGTCTGTTTTTGGTTAATCGCGAGCAAAAGCAGTACCTGGGAGCGGCGGGAGGAAGCCGGACAGCAGTGGCGGAGAAGTCTCGGGGGTGAAGGCGGTATAACTTTAGAGTACTCCATGGGGAAGGGAAGATGACAGACATTTAGAGGGGGAACTTAGGGCAATAAAAATTCCAAATCGTTTAGTATAAAAGTAATGTGCATTTTTGTATACAGGTTTTCCTTACTCACAGGTTTCTCTTTCTGCATATCAATTATTATCCTTTGTGTTATCAGATAGTTTCAAAAAAAAGCTCTTTATTGCTAGGAATGAAAGTATAGGCTATTTTTCGCTCAACACTGTACAGTTCCTTAAAGTCTTAGAAGAGATGAAGTGTCAGAACAACTTTGACTTCCTGTAGCACACAAACATAGAGTTAGCATTATCCAAATCTGTGCTAGGACCACTAAGTAACATACGTCATTTTGTTTTACGAGAGATGATCTCCAATTTAAATTAGAATACATAGTTTTCATTTATTATTGTAATGCACTATTTTGACTGACTATCTACACCTATCTGTATGTATACACACACACATAAATGTTGTATATTTGGAAAACAACAAATGTATAGAATTTACAGAGATAACACTATGGCTTACTTATAAAATGTTGAATTTCTCCCCACAGATAACTAACAGTATTAAATAATGTGTATGAAAATGCTTTGTAAATTATAAAATGCTATACAAGTATGAAATATTGGAATATTAAGGATCAGGTGTTAAGTTAATAGAAATACGTGTACTATTTATTTAAAATATGATTAAGCTACAATATTGATAAGCTATCATCACATTACAAAATCCATTATATGTGGAACACAGACCTAAAATGTGTTAAGGAATAAAGTAATGGCAGGAAACAGGCAGCATCCAAAGTAGTTGATTCTATCAGTACTCATAAACAATTGTTCCAATGTGGAAAATATTAGTGGCAGATAAAAAATAGTTTAAGATGTTGGTAATGTGATCATCTAACGGTAAAAAATTGTATGAAAAACTAGAGGGCATTCAATGCTAAAGCCTCAAGACAATCAGAGAATATATCCATATGAAAATAGAAGCTGCCTCAGGAAATAATGAGATATAAGAATATTAATAAGGGACTAACATTAAAAATACAAGTAATCAGCCTTCCATCACAACCAAATACTTATCACAAATATAATATACTTCACTCTTCTGATAGATGTAAGGTAAAAGAAGCTATATTTTCCCCTATATTAAATTTTTATACTTTAAAATGATATTATCAGATATCTATCTCCAATATCCATGTATTTATGGTGACACAGTTGAACCTGAACCACATGCAACCCTGAGAAATCTGGCCAGAGCTGAGCAATGATCTATTTGACCTCATTTTCCCTTTGTACCAGTAATTTAAACCAGATTTTCTAGCCCATATTTATTATCTGTATGACTACCAGACTTCTAAGAGGTGAAAATACTCTTGAGAGGAATCAGAAAAGGGGAACGTGAATAAGCTACATACATTTCTCAGCACATGTGAGCGGACACTGGTTGATCAGAAGAACACATGCATGGACCCTCAGGACAAAAATATACTATGAATCAAAAGCCTAGAGGCAGCCTAATAAGCGTCAACAACAAGAAGAACATCGTAATAAGGCTGTCTCTCTACCTGCCTGTCCAAATGCTTTTCCACCTGTGCAGATCCATTCCTGCCTGTCCAGCTGTCTCCACACCTTATCCCTACTTAACTGATCAGCTGTCTCCTCCACGGGCCCCATTGCTATCCCACCATTCCCAGATTCTTCCTGGCTATCCAACTGTTTCTACCCCCCACCAGCCCCAAACCCTGCCTGTCCGTCCATCTGTCCCCGCTGCTCTTCCAAAGACCTCTTTCCCAGCCCCGTTACTGTCCTACCCAGTCAAATATCTTCCTCACCCTCCAGCCCCAGTTAACCCCAGCTTCTCTAGCAGTTTCCCGCATCTACCAGCCCCAATTCCTTCTGGCCCACCTGACCATCTACCCCACCCACCCCGAAGTTCCACAATCATCCCTCCTCCTGACTCACAGAGCAAGTTATTTTACAAAACTTTCAGACCCAAACATTTCCCTCCACAGCGTTCTACTCCAGCCACTCTAATGCCTGCCCTCATTCATCATTCCCTTCCAGCTCTACTGGTTGTTTCCCCAACCCCTTTGGAAGCTGTCCCCATTTTGAAGCCTTCCTGTTTATCCAGTCACCCCCCTCATCAACCAGTCCCCACTCTTTCTGATATCAGCTTGTTCCCTGAACATCCTGCTACTTTAGATTCTTTTTGGTCAGTCCAGCAGTCTGTTCCACAAACCACCACATTGTCAGATCTGCCCCAGGCCTTTGTAGACCATCCTCCTGCCTCAGTTCACTCCCACCTACCTCCCTGTCACTCCCCGTGCTCTTCTTTGTCTTCCACACCTTCTTCATCCCCTGTGCAGTCCTCTTCCTCTTCCTCCATCCTTTCCTCTTCTTTACCCTCCTCTCCTGCCTCTCCATCCTTACCCCTTTCATCTGTCCCTCTCTTTTCCTCTCCTCTGCATTCAGCTCCCTCTCCAATCCATCCTGTGTCTTCATCCTTTCCCCCCATGCTTTACTCTCCCTCTCTTCCTACATCCCCATCTCCTTTTATTTCTATTCATCCCCTCAATCCTCCTCACTGGGGGAAGAAAGTAGAGAAGAGAAGAGAAGCAAGTGGAGTAGAGAAGAAAGAAATAGAGAAGAAAAAGTTGAGAGACGTCAACTTTAAAGGTAAATAAATTGGGTTTATTAGACATTTTGTAGATTTAGCAATATTTTGTTTGGGAAGGGTGACTGAAGGGGAAGGAATCTGTGAGAGTAGGAAAGCCTAAAAGGCAGAGAGAGAAACACACTCTCAGCATTCAGGAACTCGTGCGAAATACCTTCTTGCTCTCTGTGACCGCGGACTCTGTGGTCACAAAAGGATGGGCTGGAATCTAGTAACCGTTGACCTTGACTATTCCAGTTCGTCCCAGTAAAGATATATATGTGTATTGGAGATAGGTATATGTCACATGTGGCCGTGTATCCTCCAAACATTTTTATCCTTGTTAAAATAGGAGCAATTGAAGTGAGCTGGGCCTAAATGCTCTTGGGAATCACACTGCTGGGAGTATACAGCAGCAGTCCGCTCTTTGATACGCTTCCTTCCCACCCCCCAGAACAGTGCTCCTGTCTCTTTGCTTCTCACTCTGCACATGTGCTGAAACAGAACTAGCGAGACGTTCCCAGAAGATGCAGAGTCCTCATAGAAAGGGGTGTCACCCGCTGATAACCTGTGGGTGGCACTTCAGCACACTACAGGCAGACCCCGCACTAGAGACGCCCCTGGTGTGGCCTGAAAACCATGCTCGCATTGTGATACAACCGAAAACAAGTGTGTATATTCTCCTCCGTCAAGAAGAGCCAGGCTTCCAAACCTAGGAAAGTAGGGTGGGGATTCCTGCCTGTCCCAACAGGCAGTTTTCCTATTTTCTGTCTGCTTGAGTCTTCAGCCAACTCTGCCAGCTATGACATCATCTCAGAACTGCGGGCAGCACAGCACATTTTTATCCAGATAGGAATGCTCTTACAGACCTAAGGAATGACTCTACGTGTCTACAGGAATTCCTTCCACATCTGTCCCAAACGATAGAGAAATAGGACTTAATAACCAAAGCCATGAATAACTGGGTATTCCTACATGAAGGTGGAGTGCTTTATTGCACTCTAATCCCACGACCATTTTTATTCTACTGTTGACTGCCTTAAATTCCCATTCTAATATCCTTAAATGTAATTCTCTGAACACACACCCGCACACACACCCATACAACATAAATGTGTCATTTGTATAGATAGACTGAGGTTAACTTTATTTAAATGTACTAAATATTTTTTATGTATGGTTCACAGAGCTATAGATAATGCCTTGCCTTCATCATTGTCAAAAAATGGTCACAAGCATCAGAAACATCTCTTATCCAAAATCAATTGTGGTAAAGAAATGAAGGAAAACAACAGGGCAAACTTGGCTACTAACAAAGATGCGTTCCAGCTTAAACTGGAAGAAACTCAGAAACTCCTAGAAGATCAGCATCTAAGCAGTTTGCAAGTATGAAACTATAAATATGTTAATAATATTTTAGTATCTAGTAATTAATTCTGTCCCATCTCTGCAGTGATCTACACTAGATAAGAGTATGCCGTTAACCAAGGATAGGATGTGAATGAGTCGACACAAATTCATCACAGATACTACAGAAGTAATTGTTTAGATTTTTCTACCTTTTGCTCATTTTTCACTCTGCTTTCTCTATTCTTTTTCCATCTCTCATATTTGGAAAAATATGCTCTATCAATGTTATTTTCTGATCAAACGTGAAAGCTATTTAAAACTACAATGTAATATAAGTATCATTGTTAGAGACTGGATTATAAAAAGCATCCTGAAAATTATAATACATGTGGACATTAGGTTCTTAATGAAAATATGTCACAATTAGCTAGAGATGGCATTTCTGTTCTATCTCTGGTCATCCATTCACTTAGTTTTTTTCCCCCACAAAGTATGGATTTCAGCTGATTTTCCTGAAATGTTCATGCACTTTATTTTTCATGAGTAATTACACACATTTATGAGATTCTTAGTAGGCTGATATCAAGATTAAATTCATGACCTTGGCCTGATTTATCCAGTAACTAAGTAATAATGACAAGGCTTAAAAAAAAAAAAAAAAAAGGAAAGCAGAAGGCTTCTTCTGGCTATGATGAAATGCCTTCCTACCATAAACAACTATAATTCTGAATAAGATATATGAAACAGCTGTTTTTAGACATCGGACAACAGGCAATATAGGATACGATCTTAAAAAAAGGAAAACAAGTGAGATAAGCCCTGTAATCACATAGGCTTTCTACCCGGACATATTCTTTGGACAAGCCTCAAAAAAAATCCACACCCCCTGCAAAGGCACATCAACGTCGGATTAAGCCACGCAGCACAGGGAATGTCATCAACGGTGTCGTGTGGGGACAGATGGAGCTACACTTGTGGTGAGCCCAGCATCACTGTGTTGTACACCTGAAACTCATGTACCATTGTGTGTCAACCACACTCAAATTTAAGAAATTATTTTGAGGGGCGCCTGGGTGGCTCAGTTGGTTAAGCAACTGCCTTCAGCTCAGGTCGTGATCCTGGAGTCCCAGGATCAAGTCCCACATCGGGCTCCCTGCTCGGTGGGGAGTCTGCTTGTCCCTCTGACCCTCTCCCCTCTCATGCTCTCTCTCACTCTCTCTCTCTCAAATAAATAAATAAAATCTTTAAAAAAAAAAAAATTATTTTGAAAAATGTGGAAAATTTATCTGGGGGGGGAAGATCCATAGCATGTGGGTGAACAAAGATAAGACAGACCACAGTAACTTCAGGCCAGAAGACAGTGAAGCATTTTTAAAGTTCTGATATCAGAAAACTCCTGGCCTAGTATTCTGTATCCAGCTAGAAATATCCTTCTGGAACGAAGGCAAAATAGGCATCTTCAAACAAACAAGAGCTGAACACCACTGCAGTCCACCAGCATCTGCACAATAAGAAATGTCCCTGGAGTTTTTCAGGAGGATGAAAACTCAGATCTGTAGTGATAGCAGATTAGTGGTAGTTAGTGGTGGATAGGTGTGGACTTCCAGCAGATGGAAAGGTTCTATGGATTGTTTGATATGGTGGGTATGGGTGAATAATTTGTCAAAATCCATCAAACTATACATTTAAAATGGGTGCATTTGGATGCATCCTCAATGACTATTTTAAAACTGAAACACAGAGTATAAACTAGTACAGTTTGCATATCAGTAACTTACAAGCAAAAGTTAAAGCTGATCATAATGTTTCATTTCTTAGTGATGAGAAGAAATCTGGGGAGGAAAGTATAGTTTGGTGAAATCAGAAGTTGCTAATCTTCTTTCCAGGTGCTTCGGGGTATGAGGCCATCACAGACCTGTAACAACAAAAATCTTAGAGCCATGGACATCACACGTACCAATCTAGAAAGACCCTCAAACCCAGATTTCTGCATCTCATTAGATGTCATCTCAAAGAAGCCCTCGAGGGTTTCCTTATGTTTGTCTATTAAAGCAGCTCAGCTGCACAAACAGGCATTGACAGAGTGTGCTCTGTTTTGTTCTCCTGATCAGGCTGAGCGACCATCACTTTCAAAAGACACCAGAGCACTGAGGATGTGATAAATAGGTGGTAAATGCTAGTAATAGCAAACTCTCATAATCGTTTTCAAAAGTTATTGTGTGATAATATATCAGTAAGCATTAACTATACAAACTAAAGTAGTTTTATTCTGTAATTGATTTCCTGGGTTTCTTCATTTATTTTTGGGCTAGAAAAATCATATATTTTTGTTTAGCATCAGAGTATTTAAATTTTCTAAAATTTGCAAAAAATCTTAAGGGACAGTCATTTCCTTTCTTTTGAGTCCATTGAACTTTTTGACAAGATTTACGATCTGAAATCCTCTTGAATATATTTATTTATATGTGATACAAATTAATGCAGGTATATATGGTATATATGAGAAATTAGAAGTATCTTTAAACACATACCACACTTTGAAGTGATCATGAAATTTAAAGACCAATAAGTTCCATGAAAGTTCATTGAAATAGTGATGAGAATGTCTATGAAATTCATAGAAATTATTGCTGTCCTAAGTCTCAAAAAAGGACTCATTAAAATCAGTAATTGTCAATTCTATATCCTCATTAGAATTGCCTGGAGTACTTTAAAATAAAAATACAAATACATGGACCCCATCTGAACATTAAATCAGCAGGACCCACACGTAGTTATTTCTACAAAGCTCTTCCTGTGATTGTAACATGCAGTCAGAGTGTAGAACCCCACAGTGGAGGCCATGAGACCACCTGGTCTCAGAAGATCAACCCTACCAATGGGAAACTCACATTAGGGTCACAGAGCTTTCAGGAGCCTCATTCAAGTCCAGTGAAGCTTTCAGGAAAAAAATACTCTTTGTAAATAACTATTTTTCAAAATTGCACATGGTGTTATAAAACCTTCAAGAAACTCAATACTCCAAATGGAATAGCAGTAGTAAAATTATTTTCTAAGCAATAACCGTGGCTAGAATAATTAGGTACTTAACTTTAGGTGTAGAAATTCAGGCAAATACAATTTATTGTCAGTCTTTGTTGGCTCCCTCTTCTTCACTCTGAGGACTACTCCAGGGATATAGATTATTTAGATACACTGTTTATAGTCATATTACTTTATTTTAATATGACAAGGACAATAGGACTCAGTAACAGTGGTGTGTCGAATCATTAATTTTGGTGTTTAAAAAGTTCTAAGCTGTATAACAATGTTCCTTTTTTTTTTTCTTTCAGAAATTTTGTGATGAAGTTAATCAAATAACAAATTCTGAAACCCTCTCGAGTATAGACAGTCTTGAGGCTGGGGAACATGAAGAAATATATTTAACCCTTAACAAGGAGCCTTCCACATCAAACCAGAAGAATTTCATTTCTCTCAAATCAGTAAATCTGCAATCAACTAATCTAAGCTGCTTTGATGAAGATAAACCGTCACTCTCTAAAACTCAGCATATAAATAATTGGCTCATAAATGTAAATGATCCAAATACTCAGACTGTCACACCTTTCTCAGATATTTTAAGTAATCCTAACATTCTGCCTTCTTGTGAATGTAAAGAAGAAAATCCACCTGTGGAAAGAGTGACAAATAGTGCTAATAATTCAGGAGCCTTTGTATATAGTCCACCCATATTTGTACAAGACGGAAAAAGCAAAGAGGTCTCCGAAACTAGCCCTGTGAGGGCAACTGACTCCTCTTCTGGAACATTCAAAAGGGCGAGACCATTTGTTACTGAGAGCCCAAACTTTAAATTCAGCAGAGTCTGGGCCACTCCAGATAGTCCAACACAGGAAACGGCTGCGTTTTCAGACCAAGGGAGCGATTCCGAGTTAACACAAGAAAATAGAACTACTCCATTTGTACCTGTGGCAACATGTATGGTTTTGCCACGTCATACGCAGCCGGCTAGGCCTTTACCAAAGAGCAGTCTACATATAAAGGAAGTCGAGCCTGCGCCGGGTTCTGGTAAGTTAGGAGAATTGACCAACGTTAACGGTGAGAAGTTAAAATACTTCCATTGTGATAAGGAAGAGTTGCCTTTGTTTTCAGATGATTTCCAAGTTGCCTATATACCTCACAACTCTGATTCAAATGATAAAAAACACAAAATACCCCAAACATCAACGTCAGTGTCTAACATGATTTCTAACTGTGACTTAGTGGGTCAGCACAAGAAGATGAAATACAACATTCATGAGAGAAATGGTGTGAGGTTTCTGAAAAGTATTTTAAAAAAAGAATCTAAATACGAACACAATTGTTTTAAGGCACTAGTTATAAACCATAGCTTTAAGTTAGGAAATCAAAAAGCAGCAGCTATCAGAGATAGTATTGAATTAACAAAAGAAAAAGGTACAGAAATTCCAAAGATTATTAAAAAACTGAGGTGGTTTGATGAAACTGGAGATACAGAAAAAAATGCTGCAGACCATCATTCACTGAAGAACAGAACAGAGCTATCTCAGCAGTGGTCTCAGCCTTTCCACGTTCAGACCAAAAGTGGTGCTGCCGGCAACGCCGTTAGAGTTCCCGCCCTAAGTGCTGTAGATTCTGCTGATGGAACGAAGCCCGAGGAGGATTCTGTCTCTGACAATGTCGCTGCTTATGGAGAAGCTGGGACAGACCATGTGCCTCTGAACTGTTTTATGCCTTCAGGTTATAACGTTGCTAAACAAGCCTGGCCACCCTCAGAAAAAGAGGGCAGTCAACCCCCTCTGCAAAGTGGCAGTTCTAAAGCTCAGAAAGCAAGTCCACCACAAGGTGGTACAAGAGTAATCCGAAGAACAAGATCTGCTCAAGTGCAGTCAGCCTTCGTGTGCTCACACAGAAAAGGCTCTGTCCTTCGGCCCCAGTCCGAGAGCAGAGCCCACAGACTCTTACAAGCTCAGGGTAGACTGATTGTGCCTCATCCTCCTCCTAAGTCTCCGTCAAATAGTAGGAGTAGTAAAAATACACAAGTGTCTCAGTGTCAACAGGTAACACTTGAAGATTCTCAAAACGTAATTACAAGTCACTATTTTCGTTCAAAGCATGTGCTTCCAACAGAACACAAGTTCAATCACTGGAATCAGGAAAGTCATTTTCCACCCGCAGCTGTTTGTTCGGACTCTGTCACTGTGATGCCTTCTCTACCGTATTGTTCTTCTGAGTGCCAAACTTTAGCAAAAATAAATGGTTCAGATGGCACTCAAGTGGCGCCCCAGCAAGGTGGGACTTCACATTGCGCCCACAGATGTCCTGTTGACGAAGAAAGCCATCCCTCTGTGACTCTGAGAACCGCTCAAGAAGAGTCTGTTCCCTTGTGGAAAAGACAGAATAATATTCCGGGCCAAAATGAAAAGGCTGCTGGTAAGAACAAACATATATTTTTATAAATAAATTGTATAACGTTTTAAGTTCCTGTGAAATTTTTCTTACTGAGGTACAGCAATGTGCACCCTGTAGATACAATATTAAATAAGAAGTTAGCGGTACGGAAACGGTCTCTCCTGAACGTTCTATCCTTGTCTGCCTAGCTGGAGCTTTTAAGAGAACCACCCAGCCCTCACTCAACTAAAATTAGAAACTTGCCAGCCTCCATTTTTTTCTCTTGTTAGTTTAAAAGAGGGAGGACAAAGAGTAGGGTCTGCTTTTTACCCTATATCATTCTGTCATTACATTACCCCAATATTCTAGTCAAAATTTCTGTCAAAATAAGCACAGTGGAAAATATTTTTTAAATTATTCTAAGTAGGTAAATAAATGTGGTTATAATACCTTATTTTATTTTTCTTTAAAATGTTTGTTAAATTGAATAGCTATAAGCTAATGACAGGTGTGCCTAGCCCTCCCACTCCCTTTCCAAAAGACTGGCAGCCCTACTTTTATCCCTTCTGTATGCTGGTTTTCATGTGGAGGAAAAGTGACAGTGTTACTTTAAACAGTTTGAAGATTAGCTCCCCGTAGAATGCCAGTTACCCTTAGTAGCTAGCTAACTCTTCCTGAAGCTCTTTTCCTCTAGGGGAATGGACTAGAAGCCCATAAATTCCCTGCCAGCAGGAATCAGTTGCCTATTGAGAAATAGGTAAGGACTTGGGAAAAAATCGGAAAAGCTATTCTTTTCTTTTCCCAAAGATGTGAGTAAATACTAAGATGATGTAAAGAGGGGGTTAGTTTAAAATTTAATATTCAAAGTCTTCTTTAATTAGACTGAGATTTTAAGGACAGGGGGCATTTGTTGTAATTCATCACTGTCTCCCCAGGTCCTGGCACTTAGTAGTCACCCACACTTTTCTTAAATTGAATGGATGTAAGTCATATTAACAGATGGGAAGCTAAATGCAAAGACTCTAAACTAAAAACTTTCAGTACTTGGCTACAAAAATCTAGATGGTTTTTGTTTTCTTTTTTTTTCGTTTTTCATCACAAGTGTCCTTCATCCTCATCAACTGTTTCACCCCCCCCCCCCCGCACCTCCCCTCTGGGGACCCTTAGTGTATTCTTTATAGTTAAGAGTCTGTTTCCTGGCAAAAACCTAGATTTTTTAAAAATTATTTTTCTCACTAAAGATTTTATTTCCTTTTAATCTAGGCATTTTACAATGTAACTTTAGTTTTCACACTACTTCCAAAAAAAAAAAAGAAAGTATCATATAGATTGAGTAAAAACCATTGTATGTATATATATATATACCACATCCACCAGTTTGCTCTCTATAGTTGAAGAGTCTGTTTTTTGGTTTGGTTTGTCACTTTTTTCTTCAGTTGTTCTGTTTCTTAAATTCCACTTACAGGTGGGATCATATATGGTATTTGTCTTTCTCTGACTGACTGACTTTGTTTAGCATTAAACCCTCCAGATCCACTCCTGTGGTTGCAAATGGCGAGATTTCATTCTTTTAATGGCTGAATAATATTCCAGTGTGTGTGTGTATCACGTCTTCTTTATCCCTTCATCTATCAGTGGACACTTAGGCTGCTTCCGTAATTTATTAGATCATATGGTAGTTCTATTTTTAACTCTTTGAGGAACCTCCATACTGTTTTCCAGAGTGGCTGCACCAGCTTGTGTTCCCACCAACAGTGTAGGAAGGTTCCCCTTTCTCCGCATCCTCTCCAACACCTGTTGTTTCCTGTGTTGTTGATACTAGTCATTCTGACTGGTGTGAGGTGATATCTCATTGTGGTTTTGATCTGCATTTCCCTGATGATAGTGATGTTGAGCATCTTCATGTGTCTGTTGACCATCTGTAGGCCTTCTTTGGAGAAATGTCTCTTCATGTCTTCTGCCCACTTTTTTTTTTTTTTTAAGATTTTATTTATTTATTTGAGAGAGAGAGAATGAGAGACAGAGAGCACGAGAGGGAAGAGGGCAGAGGGAGAAGCAGACCCCCTGCTGAGCAGGGAGCCCGATGTGGGACTCGATCCTGGGACTCCAGGATCATGACCTGAGCCGAAGGCAGTCGCTTAACCAACTGAGCCACCCAGGCACCCTTCTGCCCACTTTTTAATTGGATTGTTTGTTTTTTGGGTGTTGAGTTGTATCAGTTCTTTATATATTTTGGGTTCTAGCCCTTTATTGGAAATGTCATTTGCAGATATCTTCTCCCATTCAGTGGTTATGTTTTCATTTTATTGATTGTTTCCTTTGCTGAGCAGAAGCTTTTTATTTTGATGTAGTCTCAATAGTTTATTTTTGCTTTTGTTTCCCTCACCTCAGGAGATATATCTAGAAAAATGTTGCTACAGCCAATATCAAGAAATTAGTGCCTGTGCTCTCTTCTAGGATTTTTATGGTTTCAGTTCTCTCATTTAGGTCCTTAATCCATTTTGAGTTTATTTTTGTGTACAGTGTAAGAAGCTGATCCACTTTCATTGTTTTGCATGTTGCTGTCAAGTTTTCCCGGCACGATTTGTTGATGAGACTTTTTCCCATTGCGTATTCTTGTCTACTTTGTCGAAGATTAATTGACCACATAATTGTGGGTTTACTTCTGGGTTTTCTATTCTGTTCCATTAATCTATGTATCTGTTTGTGTGCCAGGACCATGCTGTTTTGGTTGCTATGACTCTCTAGTATATCTTGAAATCTGGCATTGTGATACCTCCAGCTTTATTTTTCTTTTTCAAGATTGCTTTGGCTATTTGGGGTCTTCTGTGGTTCCCTACACCTTTTGGGATTGTTCTGAGTCTGTGAAAAATGCTGTTGACATTTTGATAGCAACTGCATTACATCTGTATGTTGCTTTGGATAGTATGGACATTTTAATAATATTTGTTCTTCCAACCAATGAACATGGAATATCTTTCCATTCATTTGTGTTGTCTTCAATTTCTTCCATCAGTGTTTTATAGTTTTCAGAGTACAGGTCTTTCACCTCCTTGATTAAGTTTATTCCTAGGTATTTTATTCTTTTTGGTGCAGTTGTAAATGTGATTGTTTTCTTCAGCTCTCTTTCTGCTACTTCATTAATAGTATATAGAAATACAACACATTTCTGTCTATTGATTTTGTATCCTGCAACCTTATTGAATTCATTTATCAGTTCTAGTAGTTTTCTGGTGGAGTCTTTAGAGTTTTCTATATATAGTATTGTGTCATCTGCAAATACTGGAAATTTTACTTCTTCCTTAATGATTTGGATGCCTTTTATTTCTTTTTGTTGTCTAATTGCTGCAGCTAGGACTTCCAGTGCTGTGTTGAATAAAAGTGGTGGAAGCGGACACCTTTGTCTTATTCTTGATCTTAGGGGAAAATCTCTGTTTTTCACCATTGGGTATGATGTTAGCTGTGGGTTTTTCATATATGGCCTTTATTATGTTGAGGTACAATCACTCTAAACCTACTTTGTCGAGGGTTTTTATCTTGAATGGATGTTGTACTTTGTCAAATGTACTTTTTCTGCATCTATTGAAACGATCATATGGGTCTTATCCTTTATTTTATTAACGTGGTATATCACAGTGATTGATTTGCAAATATTGAACCACCTTGCATCCTAGGAATAAATCCCACTTGATCTCAGTTAATGATTTTTTTAATGTATTATTGGATTCAGTTTGCTAATATTTTGTTGACGATTTTTGCATCTATGTTCATCAGAGATATTGGCCTGTAGTTCTCTTTTTTTGTAGTGTCTGTATCTGATATCTTTTGGTATCAGGGTAATGCTGGCTTCATAGAATGAATTTGGAAGTTTACCTTCCTCTTCTGTTTTTTGGAATAGTTTGAGAAGAATAGGTATTAACTCTTCTTTAAATGTTTGGAAGAATTCCCCTGTGAAGCCATCAGGTCCTGGAATTTTGTTTGTTGGGAGTTTTCTGATTACTGATTCAATTTTATTGCTAATAATTGGTCTGTTCAAACTTTCTATTTCTATTTCTTCCTGCTTCAGTTTTGGTAATTTATATGTTTCTAGTAATTTACCCATGTTTTCTAGGTTGTCCAATTTATTGACATATAATTTTTCATAATATGCTCCTACAACCCTTGGTATTTCTGTGAAGTCAGTTGTTATTTTTCCTCTTTCATTTCTGATTTTGTTTATTTGAGTCTTCCCTCTTTTTCTTTTTTTATGAATCTGGCTAGAGATTTATCAATTTTATTGTTTGTGTTTGTTTTTGTTTTGTTCAAAGAACCAACTCCTGATGTCATTGATCTGTCCTATTGTTTACATATCATTTATTTCTGCTCTAATCTTTATTATTTCCTTCCTTCTGCTGTTTTGGGGTTTTGTTTGTTGTTCTTTTTCTAGCTCCTTTAGGTGTAAAGTTAGGTTGTTTATTTGAGATTTTTCTTGCTTCTTGAGGTAGGCCTGTATTGCTATAAACTTCCCTCTTAGAACCATTTTTGTGGCATCCCAAAGATTTTGGACCATTGTGTTTTTATTTGTCCCCATGTAATTTTTGATATCTTCTTTGATTTCTTGGTTCACCCATTCATTTCTTAGTAGCATGTTATTTACTCTCCATGTATTTGTGTTCATTCCAGATTTTTTCTTGATTGATTTCTAGTTTCATAGGGTTGTGGTCAGAAAAGTTGTATAGTATGACTTCTGTCTTTTTTAATTTGTTGAGACTTGTTTTGTGGCCTAATATGTTATGTATTCTGGAGAATGTTCCACGTGCACTTGAAAAGAATGTGTATCCTGCTGTTTCAGGATGGAATGTTCTGAATGTATCTGTTAGATACATTCTGGTCCAGTGTGTCATTCAAAGCCTTTGTTTCCTTGTTGATTTTCTGTTTGGATGATGTATCCATTGATGTAAGGGGGGAGAGGGTTAAAGTCCCCTACTATTATTGTATTACTATCAAGTAGTTCCTTTTAGTTTATTATTAACTATTTTATGTATTCGGATGTTCCCATGTTGGATGCATAAATATTCATAATTGTTGTATCTTCTTGTTGGATTGAATTCCTTCATGATTACATACTGTCCTTCTTTGTCTCTTGTTACAATCTTTGTTTTAAAGTTTATTTTGTTAAAATAAATAAATAATAAAGTCTAGGTTGTCCTACACACACATACATACATACATACATACATACATACATACATACCTTGGCTTTCTTTTCACTTCCATTAATACAATAAATGTTTTTCTGTCCCTTCACATTCAATCTGCAGATGTCTTTCTTTAGGTCTGATTGAGTCTCTTGTAGGCAGCATATAGATGGGTCTTGTTTTTTTATCCACCCTGTCACCCTGATTGGAGTATTTAGTCCATTTACATTCATAGTAATTATTGACAGGTATGTAGCTGTTGGTATTTTGTTACTTGTTTTATGGTTGTTTTTGTAGTTATTCTCTGTTCCTTTCTTTTCTTGCTCTCTTCCCTCATGGTTTGTTGGCTTTTTTTAGCGATATACTTGAATTTCTTTCTCTAAAGTTTTTTTGCATATCTACTCCTGGTTTATGATTTAATGGTAACCATTAGGTTTGTATCTGACAAATTCTGCATATAGCAATCTATCTTAAGTTGATGGTCCTTAAATTTGAACCCATTTTTTTTTCCTCTGCCCTCTACATTTTAGGTATATGGTATCATACTTTACATCCTTTTAGTTTGTGGATCCTGTGACTGATTTTTATAGATATACTTATTTTTACTGCTTTTGTGGTTCCTGTTTTTCTTACTCCTACAGTGGAAAGAAAATGCCTATAATATTCTGGAGTCCCCTTTAATATTTCTTGTAGGGCTAATTTAGTGGTGAAGAATTACTTTAACTTTTGTTTGTTTGGGAAACTCTTTATCTCTTCTTTTATTCTGAATGATAGCCTTGCTGCATAGAGTATTCTTGGCTGTTTTTCTTTTTCTTTTCTTTTTTTTTTTTAAAGATTTTATTTATTTATTCATGAGAGACAGAGAGAGGTAGAGGCAGAGGGAGAAGCAGGCTCCCCACAGAGCAGGGAGCCGGATGCGGGACTCGATCAGGACCTGAGCCGAAGGCAGACGCTTAACCGACTGAGCCACCCAGGCGTCCCTGGCTGTTTTTCTTTCAGCACTGTGAATATCATGCCACTCCCATCTGTCCTGCCAAGTTTCTGCTGAAAAATCAGCTGATAGCTTTATGGGATTTCCCTTGTATGTAACTGTCTTCTTTTCTCTTGCTGCTTTTAAAATTCTCTATCGCTACTTTTGCCATATGTGTCTTGGTGTGGGCCTCCTTGGGTTGATTTTTGGGGGGTATCTCTGTGCCTCCTGGATCTGGATTTCTGTTTCCTTCCCTAGATTCAGGAAGTTTTCGGTTATTAATTCTTCAAGTAAATTTTCTGCCCCCTTTTTTCTCTCTTCCCCTTACACTTGATGGTGTCACTGAGTTTCCTAAGTCTGTTTTCATTTTTTCTCTTTCTCTCCTATTCAGCTTGATTGCTCTACATTACTCTGTCCTCCAGATCACTGATTTGTTCTTCTGCTTCCTCTGTTATTTCTTCCATTCAGTGTATTTTTAATTTCATTTTTTGAGTTCTTCATCTCTGATTGGCTCTTTTTTAGATTGTTTATATTGCCACTATTTCCTTGTTGATTTTCTGTTTGGATGATGTATACAATTGATGTGGGGGGGGTGTGGGACGCAGTGGGACTGGGGACGTGGTGGGACAGGTGTGTGTGGTTATCTTTCCCTCTCCCTAGGGCAGGAGTCACTTTAGAGGGCTGCTGGCCCCTGTCAGCGCTGCCTGCACACTGACAGCCTGTGGCACATCTTCAGAAGGGCTCCAGCCAAGAGCCTATTGGAGGGGGCAGGGCTGCAGGGTAACAGCAGGGTGGGGTAGGCAGTGTCAGCAAGGTTTGCACCAGTCCTCTGTGGAAGGAGGCCTGCAGCTGCCAGGACTGAGGCAGACGAGGTTGGAGGGGCCAGATCCACAGAAGCGCACAGGGCAGGACATGGGGTGTTAGGAGGGTTTGCAGATTGTGCTGTGGGAGGAGACCTGGAGCCAAGGCCTGGCTGGAGAGGGTGGGTCCACAGTGGGGCAGGGTGCTATGTTAGCAAGTTAGGTAGTGGGTGTTGGCCCCTGTGCTGGCTCCTGCAAGTGGCCTTGTGTTTATGCTGTGGGGCAGGGGAGGGAAATGGCACCTGCCATCTACTTTGTTCCAGGAGGAGTCTCCCAATGATTCCAGCCCCTTAGCATATGCTCCCGAAATTAGTAAACAAATCTCTCTCCTGTGTGCCCTAAGTGTTTTTCAAATTGCTACCTGTGCTGTATCTCTGTGGGGCTATTCGTAGGCCTGTCTTTTTAAGGGTGGGGACTCAAGTTTCCCCTCACCTTCCCGGCTCTCCGAGCCCACTGATTTTTAAAGTTCCAGGTGGTAAGGCCCACTAATTGTAAGTACTCACAAAATTCGGCTCCTCTGGTCTTCAAAGCCAAATGTTCTGATGAGTCATCTTCCCCATGTGGGCTGCCTGGTGGGAGGGTCTGTTTCTCTCCCCCTCTGAGCCCATGAGTCCCTCCCTCCCAGGGACAGTCTCCCGGGTCCATCTAGTTCCCAACCACATCTCTACCCTTCCTGCCCTCTTCAATGTGGCCTGCTCTCTACATTTAGCTGTGGAGAGTCTTCTCTGCCAGGCTCCTGGTCGTTTTCTGGGTTATTTACACTGATGAGGGTGTTATCTAGTTGTATCCATGGAACAGGCAAGGTGAGCCTAGGATCCTCCTACTCCACCATCTTCCCCAGAAGTGTCAGAAACTATGTATTAATTTACCTAAATTTTTAGAACTGAGTAGCCACAGATTTTTCAGTGATACCATTTTTTAAAAGTACATTGATCTATATAATTTGTAGAAGGTGTAGAGTAGCAAAGAAAGTCATTAATAAAATAGAGGATGGAATTAAGATTCAAGTCATCTTTACCAACTGAAATGATAAACCAGAAGTAATAAAGTTCAGTTTAGCAAAGATAACTAACTGCAGAGTCATGTATTTGCATTCAACTTACTTTTTAAAGTTTTTTAATTGTGAAACATGTCTTAGAAAATAAATGTTGTAAAATATAGGAACAAATTAAGGGCTAATAATAACAGAAGAACTCTGTACCCACTGCCCAGTTCAGAAATAGAAACTCACTGGTATTGCTGAGGTCTCACATGCCCTCCCCAGCCGGGTCCCTCCCTCCCTCACAGAAGCAACCACCACGTAGGGTGGTGTTCATCCTTCTATGCTTTTGGTATAATTTTACCACATGTAAATTTATCTCAGTGTAGTTAATTTTGCCAAGTTCTGTAATTTATATAAATGAAGCCATTTCATCTGTGTTCTTCTATGATTTGCTTTTTTCAATCAATTTTATGTTTTAGATTCTTTGTCATTAATTTAGCTGTACTTCATGTTCATTACTGTATTACATTTCATTAAATGAACATACAAAGATTTTTCATTCTTCTGTCATTGGACATTTGGGCTGCCTCCAGTTTCTTGCTTTAAGGTGTAATGCTTCTTGTGGATGAGAAATAATATCTACTGACAACAACTTGCATCACCCTGATTACTGATGAATTGAGCGCTCTCATGTGTTTATGAACTGTTTGTGTTCCCTCTTCTGAGAAATCTGCTCTTGGGTTCTTTTTCCCTAATTGACAGGAGTTGTTTATATATTCTAGGGTCCTGTGTCCTTATATGTGTTGCATTTATTTTCTGCCAGTTTGTGATTTGTAGTTTCATTCTTTGTGATGAATAAATGTTCATTTAAATGTGGTCTTTTCCTTTGCAGCTTGCTTGTATGTGTTTGGTTTGCTAGAGGTTTGGGGTTTTTTTTTCAGTTCCAAGAAAAAAGGTATCTGTCTTGACACTGTTCCTTAAAAAAAAGAGAAAAAATCCACACAAAACTAAACCTCCCAAAAAAGAGTTTGTTGTAGCTGTTAAAAATTTAATATAATTTTAGGCAGTAATAAACAGATCTTTGGAACTACTGCTGTAGTCTACATCATTTCCTATATGGTCTATATATTTCAACGGCTATTTAAACAAACTGGGGTGACACAGAGCTCTGGAACCAGGGGTTGGTTCTGAAGACCAATAAAGGAGCACAAGCCTAAGAGACATGATAGCTGTGTACAAATCTTTGAAGGTTTACTATATGAAAGAAAGAGAAAACAGAACTAAATGAGGGGTAAAAATTGCAAGGATGTTTTCTGCTTAGTGTAAGGAAGGGTCTGAGCTAAAACCACCAACAGTGCAGGAGGCTCCCCATGGCTAAGCCATTCGAGCAGAGGTTGAATGTCTGTGGGTGAGGAAGGTAGATCTCTGACTGAAAGGTTGACCTGTTAACTTCCAAGGGCTCTTCCAAAGCTATCATTCTCTGAACATCTCCAGAATTTGTTCTGATGTTTATAATTAAGAATACTATACATTTTAAATATGTAATAATTAATAATTAGTAGCTTTATTTTGAGTTTTGATAGAAAAGCTATCATGTGTAGAATTTTCATATGAGAAATTTGGCCAAGGATGCCAGTGCAAACTATATATATATATATATATATTTTATATATGTATTGCAAATACACCAAGGTTCTGAGCTATTATATTAATTATTAGATAGTATTTAACTGTATGTATGTGAATGGAACAACACACAGTTTTAAGCATATACTATATCTGTTCCTGGGATCAGCAATTTACAGTCCACAAGACTGAACATCTACACATAAAGCTCAAAAACAAATAATTATGCTACAAATCAAGAAAATACGAAAGTGTTCGCAGATCTTGACTGCAAAAGATTTACAAACAGGCTGAAGGAAGGGAACATTCTTGACACAGCAGTCATGTGGCCAGAAAATTTTCACTTAAGGTATTTTCAAAGCTCTTCAAAATGGAAAGATAGGGACTTTCCAAGATCTTCTAAGCATAGAAAACAGTATAGAAACTCTTTTGATGCCCAGATGATCTCGCTAGAAACTATAACATTTAGCATATGTAGCCTAGCATATTTAGCATTTAGCTTACCCATATGGGTGGGAATAAAAATAGTACAGAGCTTTTTAAACTATAGATTGTGCCTCATTAGTGGATTATGAAATCGACTTCATGAGTGGTGATGAGAATTTTTTAAATAAAATATAATTTTAGAATCAGAATGTTCTAAGATAGAAACTACCAGAGGGCATCATATATTGTAAAGGTAAGTGTGTTTCCCAGGATTGTATATGCATCCTGGATCACAGTGCAAAATATATTTCTTTCTGTGAGATGGCCAAATCAGAGTGAAAGTTACTAGCATGGAGGATAAGAGCTAGAATTTCAGATTTTAGAGATTAACTGCTTGGACGCAAATTCCAGCCTTGCCCTTTACTGACTCTGTTACCTCAGGCAAGTTACTTTTCCTTTCCTGTGCCTAATTTCTTTATCTGTAAAAATAGTGATGGTAACAGTGCCGACAGCCCTTAGAACAATGTCTGGGCACTTATAAATGGTGAACTAATATCAGCTAGAATTATAGTATCGTTTCTTACTCTCAAAGCTCAGGTGTTCAGTTACTGGCCAGCTCTCCAGAAGGTTGAAAGCTTTGGGGTCTCTGTTGTTATTTAGGTATAGATGGATAGTTTTATATGTATACTTACAGTGTATGCATTTAACTATGTATGAATAGTTGGATATAGAACATTAGTAAAAATTTTGAGCATATACACATAAACGTGCCATACAAATGTATTACTGTACTAATAAATACATAACCTTAATCAGAAATAGAAATATTTAAAGAAGGAGATTGAAATGAAGTACAAGCTTTTAAAAGAATGTCAAAATTTTGTATTTTATAAATAATACATTTAAAAATTTTTTAAATAATTTTATGTATTCTATAGAATACTTCTCTCATGCATTACTAATAATGCTCTGAATGTTTAGTTTCAAATGTCTTGTCAATTATGACTTCATTTCATATACCATTATTAGCTAATATCTCAAAGTACAATATGCATTCAGGTTGAGGTTTATTTTTATTATTTGTTTGATAATTTTTCCAATTTGTGATTCTAACTTTGTTATAAATATAATTATACTGTCATTGTCATTATGTGGCCAAGAGTTTATAAGGAGAATAAGAGATGTATCAGCTCTTTTTCTTATTCACCTGTCCTTGTGTTATTAGTTTTATCTTTGATCTATGGTTTTGCAATTTTTTTTGTTTTTATTGTGGGATAATTGACATTACATTATGTAAGTTTAAGGTGTACTATGTATTGATCTGATAGATTTATATATCGCTATATGATTACTACCATAGCTAGCTAACACCTCCATCAATCACATAATTGTCATTTCTCTGTTGTGGGGAGAACATTTAATATCTAACCTCTTAGCAATTTTGAAGTATATGATACAGTGTTGTTGACTTAAGCATGATGCTGTGCATCAAAACTCCAGAACTTCCAACTGCAAGTTTGTACTTTGACTGACATCTCAATTCCCACACTCCCTAGCCTCTATAACCACTATTCAACAGTTTCTACTAGTTCAGCTTTTTAAATTTTTTTTTAAGTAGGCACCATTCTCAACATGGGGCTTGAACTAACGACCCTGAGATTAAGAGTTGCATGCTCTACCAACTGAGCCAGTCAGGTGCCCCTGGTTCAGCTTTTTTAGATTCCACATATAAGTGATACCATACAATATTTGTCTTTATGTGACTTAATTCAGTTAACATAATACCTTCAGGGTCCCATCCATGTTGTCACAAATGGCAGGACTTCCTTCTTTCTCATGGCTAAATAATAATATGTTTATATAAACCATGTCTTCTTTATTCATTCATCCATTGATGGACACTTAGATTGTTTCTATATCTTGGCTATCGTTAATAACAAACAGCAGGAAAATACTTCACAAACTCCATGTTTGACAGATGATTGAATAATCAATCTAACTTCATAGGGATATAGCATTGCTATTAAAACAAGTTAAATCATAAAATATTAGCAGTAGAAGAAACTTCTACATCATCTAGTCTAGGGGTCTGCAAACTAGTCTATAAGCCAAATAAACTCTCCACCTATTTTTATTTTTTTTAAAGATTTTATTTATTTATTTGACAGAGAGAGACACAGCGAGAGAGGGAACACAAGCAGGGGGAGTGGGAGAGGGAGAAGCAGGCTTCCCGCGGAGCAGGGAGCCCGATGTGGGGCTCGATCCCAGGACCCTGAGATCGTGACCTGAGCTAAAGACAGACACTTATTAACAACTGAGCCACCCAGCTGCCCCTCCACCTATTTTTATAAATTAAGTTTTATTGGCACAAAGCCACACTGAATCATTTACATATTGTCTGTGGCTGTTTGCACTTCTTTTTTTTTTAAGTTTTTATTCAAATTCCAGTTAGTTAACAGACAGTGTGATATTAGTTTCAGGTGTACAATACATTGATTCAACACTTGCAGACAACACCCGGTGCTCATCACAACCAGCGCCTCCTTCAACCCCATCACCCATCTAGCCCATCCCCCCCTCCACGTCCCCTCTGGTCACCTTCAGTGTGTTCTCTGTAGTTCAGAGTCTGTTTCTTGGTTTGCTTCTGTCTAAGAATATGTTTTTGATTAGTCATATAAAAAGCATAGAAAAAATGATAAGAAATATGCACATGCCCACTACTCACCTAAAATAATAAAACATTGCCCATACAAGGGAGGCGCGACAAAAGTCTTTTTTAGACTCTTCCATTTTGTGAGGACTCATTCAGATGCTGTGAGACAGCCGTACATCCACTGAGCAGGCACAGGTGACATTTAGTTAGACGACAGGAGGCGAGAGAGCCTGGCGACTGATAGCAGTGCCCATCTCTCCCAGAGCATCATAGTGTTCTCCCAGAGAACGGTGTTTACCGTGGGCAGTCTACGACCGTTGACCTTGCAAACGGACCAGGTGCCAGGGTCAACCACACAGTAACATGGTGATGTGTAGTTTCTCCTGTGCAGATACTAAGCAGAAAGTGGAATTGTAGTCTGTTCTTCCCACACAGCGTGATGTGTTTGACTATCCTCCTGGCGTTCCAGCAGCACACTTGGGAGACCACTGGTCGAAACTACAGACGCCTCAGAAGCAGAATTTTGTTTAATTCATTACTTTAACCGTGCCGTGCATGGTACATGTAACAGAAGCTCAGTAAGAGTTTTCTGAATGAACGGAAGAAACGTAGGGTTTTCTGCAATGTTTGAAGGTAACTCGTAAGTTTGTGCTTATGACGTACGCATGTTAATTTTGACGTTTTGTTGGCATTGTTTAAGGCTCTACTGTTGTAAGAAGAAAGCGAATTGTTGAAAATAAGCAGAGAAGCCTTTTAGAACAGAAAAGACAAAACTCTGGATCTGCAGGAAAGAAGTGCAACGAGCAAATGAACGTAAGTCCGGTGTTAGTAACAATGTCTATTCAGTAGTGAGAAATTGCTTGGAAAACAGAATGTTCTCAAAGGACTGTGCTTTTGCTGTGAAGTGCGGACCACAACATAAATGTAAATATGCCAGGGTCATATGCCAGGGTCATTAAGCAGCTGCACAGGAATCTCTACCCTAGGAACTGACTGTACTAGACGTGTTTGCTATATTCTCTTTGCCTGTATGATCAATTACTAATGGAGATTTTCAACCAACCTTAACAAATCACCATTATTCTTTTCTTTATTATTTATACATGTTATTTGCAACAAAGTTTCTAAGTATACATAAAAAAAGGAAAACAGGGCGCCTGGGTGGCTCAGTCGGTTGAGCGACTGCCTTCGGCTCAGGTCATGATCCTGGAGTCCCGGGATCGAGTCCCGCATCGGGCTCCCTGCTCAGCGGGGGGTCTGCTTCTCCCTCTGACCCTCCTCCCTCTCATGCTCTCTGTCTCTCATTCTCTCTCACGCAAATAAATTAAAAAATCTTAAAAAAAAAGAAAAACAGAAAAGTAAATGAGAGCCCTGGATAGAGGAAGTAAGTGTGTTAATCATGAAGACTAGTCAAGTTCTTGTGCTTAAATATCCTCTGTGGATCTGAGCTTCCTGGAAGATACGGCAAAAGGAAAATAGGATGGTGTGTATGGTTCTCAGGGGTCACTGATAATGATGGTGTTTGAGGTGCAGTAGAGGAAGAGACTGCCCCCCTGAGGCCCCTCTGTGGGCGCCCGGAGCTCAGAATGGATGGACACCTCTTCATAGTCAACAGCAGACGAATCAGGAGTTTCATATGGCTGTTTGAGATAGAGATCTCAGTAAAAGTCAGAAGCTTAATAAAAGTCATTTTAAAATTAGTGGAGGTAATCCCATGAGAGCTAAGTAAACATGACCTAAATATGACATTTTCTGGACATCTAACCTCATCCAAGGATTGAATTTAAAATATTAAATCAGGAGCGCCTGGGGGGAGCATCTGCCTTCGGCTCGGGTCGTGATCCCAGGGTCCTGGGATTGAGGCCTGCATCTCGCTCTCCTGCTCCCCCTCTTTGCCCTCTGTCTCTCTCTCTCTCTGTCAAGTAAATAAAATCCAAATAAATAGATAACTATTAAAACATCTAGAGGGATGAGTAAATAGCATTTCACTTGGGATTTCTACTCTAAGTAGCACTTCCGATTTTTGATAGCAGTGAAATAGAGTGCCTTATGAAGAATTTATATCCGACTTATGAGTTGAGCATTCTATTATTTGTATACTGTAGGAACTATTGTTTTATATAGATAAGATTTTTACTGTGGAGGAAAATCAACCATGATATATTCTTACCAGCAAGACCAACGACATTTAGTTCTGTACGATGTAAATAAAGCTGCCCCGTGACCATGCTATTCTTAATGCTTAGTAGCCCAGCACTCACTCACAGACTCACCTTCCTGAAGGTACAGTAATGCCTAGGAAGGCCTTCCTCTCAAGCCCCATGTTGTTCACATCAAGCATCTCAGAATCTGTCAAGTGAACAAGGGTGTATTTGTATAAATGATTTTAAATGCTAAAGCAATATATAGTTGTTATAACAACAACAAGAATGAACTAAACTTGAAGTGCCCCTGAGGAGTGCGCTCTCTAAATTCATCTTTATCTTTCGGGGTCCTCCTCTGTCCGGGTGTGCCCCTTTGCACACTGTCTCCCTGGTTTTGAGCCCATGTGTGTGTTTCTTTCCAGAAGCCCCATGTCCACCTTCCACTCACACACCTGCTTAAACATCTTCCACGGTCTCGTTACCTTTAGAGTAGGTCAGTGTTCCCGAATCAAAATTCAAGATTTGAAGTTTAAGGTTTTCAGCCCTCTTGTTTTGTTTTGATTTGGGGGTTTTTGTTTTGTATTTTAACTCAAGAGCCTCCGCCGCGGGGCAGTCACTAGAGTGATGGCCCCTGTCACCTTGTTTTGGGAAATGTGTTCCGTCGTTCTTCCACGTGGAGAAAATCAGAGAGAGCCATGAAAGGTGGGAGGAGCAGGATCCCACTTTGTGCCAGGACGGCGTCTCCCCGCGGGACCCCATCTCCAGCAGAGGCCGGGCGAGGCCATGGGGCAAGGGCGGCAGGGCTCTCGCTCACGCCTGCGCCAGCGACTCTCGGGGTCCGGCCGAGCGCAGGCCAGGGGCAGGGCAGTCGGGGCAGCGGGGCCAGCGGGGGCAGGGCCGTCGGGGGCAGCGGGGCC
>NW_023270387.1:473978-541858 GCF_011800145.1 Mirounga leonina
GGGGGCAGCGGGGCCAGCGGGGGCAGGGCCGTCGGGGCAGCGGGGCCGGCCGCGTCCAGCCAGCCCGCAGAGCGCGGACCCTATATGGGGTGCCCGCGGCCGGGGCGGCGAGCTGCCCGCTCACGGCTCTGCGCAAGTGTCGTCCTCGGCACTAGTCCTCGTGGGAGGCTCGGCCCCTACGGTGAGAAACCAACTCGGTCATAACCCTTAGGGTAGATTGTTGCGCCTTACTTCCCTCCTCCAAGACCCGAGGTGACACTGCAACCTGAAAATTTTCCAAAATTGACTGGAAACATGTTTCGAAATTTCAGGTACCCTAGAAAGGCCTTATCCCCGTAAGCCTTGATTTCTGCTCCAAGAAAAAGAAAATATCCAGGTTACATGAGCAGTGATAACTGAAACTATATAGAATGCACATGTTTTTTAAATAAATGGATATCGTGAATATTTAAATATGGAAATCTATTCTTAGATAATATTATATTTTTGTAGAATTTTGGGCAAAGTGTCCAGCCAAGTTCAAGTGAGCCAAAACACACTACGAGGGGTACTTCTGATGTTGAAGAAGGTATGTTTCGGTTTAAAATTTTTCTCTGAGCTTTGTTCCCAGCGATTTCATTTTTTGCTACGTGTGTTTTCCCAAGTACATACATACTACGTGACAGGTAAGCCCCCAAGTGGGATCCGAGCCCCTTATCCTGCACATTTAGCCTGTTGCCAGGTTTGTTTATTCTAAGTAATAATGTACTGAACATCTTTCTACGTGAAGCTTTTTCCTGACTTTTCAATCATTTCCGTAAGACGAAGATTCCAGGAATCACAATTACACTATTTGACATGTCATTGGCACCTAATAAATATTTGTTGAACGAAACTCTGTGTATTAAATGAATACTGGATCAGAAGAAATAAGCATTGTTATAGCTCCTTATGCAGATTCCAAAGTATTTCCCTGAGAAATAACGTTTAAAACTTTTCTGAGATGTATGCCAACTTGAGGTAGAATTATTTCTATGATTTGCTTACATGATAGGCAAAGAAATTGTGTTTTATTAGTTTTGAATTGTTTATCTTTTATTAATAATATGCTTAATTATTTTTGTATATGTCTTTGCTTCTGATGAATTGGTCCTTTGTATTGTTTTCCCCAGTAGATATTGGAGTTTTGGTATTTCCTTACTGATTTCTGCAAATTCTTTAAATATCAAGGGTTCTATTCTTCATATTAGTTGCAAATGTTTTTATTACTTTATTATTTGCATTTTATTCCACTTACATGTTTATACTTAGAATTAATTTTTTCATTCAACAAGTGATTGAGAGCTAATTTCCTGCCTACAACTAGATTTTGGATATACAGTAATGCATAAAACACACAAAAGTCTTGCCTTTCAAAAATTTAGGCTATTAGGGAAGACTGCCCTTTAAATAAACACGTCTTTTAGTCTTTACTTAGTGATTTCTCCATTACTTTTAAAAGCAAAGAACCTTCCCAATACAGAAATACAGGAGTGTTTCTGTCTCCTCTAGATTGCTCTAATGGTTTCATTCCTTAAATTAAATAATTTCCTTTGAATTTGTTTAAATGGATGATGTACAGGAAAACTGCAAGTTGATTCTTTTATAAGCAGTAAACTAATTTATTGAGTCATCTTTCCCTTCCCTCAAGACTTTGATGCTTCTTTGATCAGATGTTAAATTCTTGTGTCTTCATGGGTCTGTTCCTAGGCAGTCAGTTCTGTTTAGCCTGTCACTCATCTTCTAACTTTCCTTTCCTTTTATTTTACTCTTTTATTCATAACTTATCTTAATTGTTATTATAAAGACAATCTACTTCATCTTCTCTTTGAATTACCAATGGATAACAAAAACACAACACAAACATAATCTAAAGGTGATGCGTTTTTCCTTTAGCTCAGGTAACATGCTAGGGGTTTTCATTGCCTCCCTGCCATCATTTTGAATTTCTATTTTCTAATCAGGGATGGGAAAATGCTAGATACAGATAATCCTGATAAATAAAATGCAAAGTAACAGAAGATTTACTGGGTTTCTATTTGTGAAATGAATACATACAGACGCATGTCAGTTAAGTAGGTATGTGGGAAGATCCCAAAGACAAAAAGGGATCAAAGAATAATTGATGTAAAGTTTCTGTAGTTTCAGATAGTACTTCGCAGTTTTTGATGGCTGAAAGCCTAGTGAAAGCTTCAGTGCCTGAGGATGAAATTCTCACTGTCATGAATAGCAAGCAGCTACAGAAACCAAATCTGGCTTTAAATAAGACCCAGGCATTCGACATCTCTGCACTCTCAGCTGGGGAGCAGAAGATCCTACAGTCCCTCAGTCGTCTCAATGAGAGCTTATACTGTGAGTATGGAAGAACAGCTTTCATAAGAAATTTTATATTTTGTACTTAGACAATTGTAATTTAAAATTTAATTTAATAATTGGAAATAAAAATACAAAATGTATCCAGATTATTAGCTACTTAAATCAAATATATAACAGTTTAAAAAATGTATTTGAGCAGGGGTACCTGGGTGGCTCAGTCAGTTAAGTCTTGATTTCAGCTCAGATTGTGATCTCAGGGTCCTGAGACTGAGCCTGCCATCAGGCTCCTCGCTCAGCATGGACTCTGCTTGAGGATTCTCTCTCTCCCTCTCCCCCTCGCCCCACTCACACATACACTCTCTCTCCCTCTCTCTAATATATATATAATATATATATATTTCCCTATTAGATACTTTCATGCTTCACATAAAGGATTCTGCTTGAAGGTTGTTGGGTTTGTCTGTTTGTTTGTTCTTTCCTTTTGCCCGGACCCTTGCTGCTATTGTATGGACAGAAGCCCAAACACTGAAAAGGCAAGAGGTGACAAGTCCATCAGCTTTTGTGCCTTACTAGCTAATAAGCGTCTCCTCTTTCCTGGCATACTCCCAAGAATGGAATTTCCTTTTGGTTTAAAAAAGAAGAAGAAGAAAGACAAATGGAAAGAAATGAAAACCCAGTATTTGAATAAAGATCATTATAGAATAGTCAAAGTATTAGGAATTCCTTCTTATCAACTTAAGCTTTATGTCATTGTTTTTAACCAAACTGCTTCTGTTTCCTACCTAATATAAGTATAAACACTGTTTCTGGGACAATAGAAAAAAGACTCTTAACTCGATTTTGAATATTTTGACATACCAGAATTTAGTATCTGATTCTTTTAGTCATTCTTCTCAGTCAAATACATAACTAAATTGTTTTTGTGTCATGGCATAATTCTTTCAGATGTACAAGAAGCCATTTGCAAGAATCCATCCATCAAAAACACCTTACAAATAATACCACTTCTGGTAAGTATTTTAAGAAGCTTTTTTCTTTCTCATTTTAGGAAATGTCATGATGTCACATGTAAGCATCCTGTATTGAAATTAATTTTTCGTGAGTTTGGCTTTTGGAGAGTTTTCCTCCCCAGTTAACTTTCAATTATGATCTGTTTTGTTAGAATCAGCAAATATCTTCTCACTTAAAAAGATCAGAATATAGAGTTTTTTTTACACCCAGAGTATTTCATCATTCATGGGAACAGCAACAGGGATCAGTGAGTGTACTACTCCCCAGATAATAATTTTGGGTGTGTAGCCTAATTGGAAAATTGTCAAGAATTTTACCTTGGTAATGATCCCAGCCTTGCTCCCAACCCTTTCATGTCTTCAAAGTTCAAAACTAGACATTGTTATTTGGAATTTTTTTTATTTTTTGCCTTGACAACTGAGTTCTGGTAAAGATACACATATAAATGGTAATTTATTGCATTAAGGAATTTTCAATCTAACAGGGAGAAAGAGCTCATGGAGAGTGTATAGCAATCACTCTAATATGACCTGAGACCATGTGTGGACGGCACAGCCTTAGGAAATCACAGGAGGAAGAGATCCTAGTGGCCATAGGTGACCAGAGACAGGTCTGTGGAAAGGGCGTCTGAGACTAAGCTGCTACTTGTACTCTCACTGTCCTCAACGTGGGTGTTTGACAAGGAAGCGTTTTGTTAGAGAATTGACTGGACGCTTGCTCAGTTCTGAAATCTGGACGGGAAAAAATAAGACTACGCAAGTCTACTCCATTTCTTACTTGCTGTCACATAAACACCGTGATACGTTTCTTAACCATGATTTAGATTTTTGCTACGTCCTGGGTATGGTGGTAAGTAAGGACAAAGAGGCTGCCCCCGCCCTCGTGAAGCTTTTTATTTCCCTCTGGGCAGATGGTTCTCGGAAACGGTCTTTCTGCTGCGGCAAGTGGTACAGCTCCCGTGGTGTCTGTCACTTTGGCCCCTGACGGATGCGTGCACGGTAGCTGCCCACGTGCCAGTGTGGCTTTTTGCCAAGTCTTCATCTCCACCCATTCAGAAGCTTAAGTAATTTTTGCAGTGATAATTTTTGTGTGTCTGAATTTGTGACAGTTTTCTGTTATTTATAACATAAACGGTTCTCACCTCACCTGAGTGCGATAATACCCACGGTGATGGAGATCATCCTTCTCTACACTTGAGCTCAACCTGAAAACTGTGTGCTGACCCCAGACAGCTAACGGAGCACCAGCTGTAAATACTGCTCAGTAAGGAGCGAAGGGCGCGTATTCCGCACGTCGGTGTGCCGTGGCCTTATGCCAAGGCAGTCTCTGACTCCTAACGGAAAAGTTACTTGTGTAGATGAAGGACCGCTGAGCAGAGGCTTGGCATCACTTTCATCTGAGATCTTTCACACTCCTTACAACAGTTGGTAACCATGAGCTTTCTTTAGTCCCTTTATCTCCAAACATGTCACTCTTCTTACCTGATCATCACTGACGTAGGTCAGAAGCCTTCCATTCATCCTCAGGGGAAATGGTATGCAGTCACAGAATCATTACCTGCCGGTTTAAACGGCCCCCTCCCCCATCGGATTTGGTTCATTTGCATGTTCTGCGTGGGGATTTGAACATTTTAGTCTTGTTTGCCCTTTTTCTACTATTTTTATTCTTTTTTACTCCTCAGTTGCATTTACTGTTTGTTGACATTTTGTCATGCTTGCTTTATCTGATAGATGGAAGGATGGGTGGGTGGGTGGATGGAAGAATAGAATAAATAGAAGACGAAAGGACAGGAGAGAGATTCATACATACACACACACAAACGTACATTTCAGTGAGCTGTTTGAAAGTCAGTTATAGACATGATGATCCTTTCACACTAAATACTTAAGCACACATGTTCTCTTAAGAACAGACATTCTCCTGCATAACCACAGCACCATCATCCCACCCAGGTCAATTAATATTGATACACATCCATATTCAGAATTCCCCAGTTAGAAACAAAACGTCTTCTCTGATGCAGGATGCAGCCCTATACATTGTCCGTGGATGTCTCATCTCTTCATTCTCCAATCTTTCGTGCACGCTGACACCTCCGAAGAGTCTGGGCCGGGTGTCTTGTTGACTGTCCCATGACGTGGAGGTTTCTGATGGTTTTCTCATTAGATATGGGTTAACATTTATGGTGGGTGCAAAGTTTCAAAGTTTGTGTTCTTAGAGCCATTTGTTTTCATTTTATCACCTGCTTGATTCTACCTGTATCTTCCTTCAGATTTTCTATTTAGCTGCTTATAATTTATTTTGAGTCCAGAAGATGGATGTCCAAGCTTTTAGAGTTATGGTTAAAGCACAAATAAATAAGTGCTTAGTGCCTCCCCTAGGAATAAAGTGAATGGGCTTTAGATACTTCTTGGTCTTTTGTTTTCATCATGATAAGTATAGTCTTTAATCCCCATCACCTGGTCTTTGGAAAGCTGTCAAAATTTGTTCCTGTGTCTCCATCACAATTTCCAAATAAGTAAAATTATTTAATATGTATGTTCTAGAAAGGCAATTTGTAATCATATTCCTATACTTTCTGTATATGACACAGGAGACCACCAAAGCTGCCTTGTTTTTGTCAGGACCCTTGTGGTACAGCCTAGTGCTCGCCACGTAATGGCAGGAATATCTATTCAGGAATATTTGTGGGCTTGGAGATGTGGAAAGTAAGGTTTTTATTAATGTTTTTTATTTTATTTTACCTTTCCACCCCAATGTTTTCATACCCATATGAACTTACAAGATTTTTGTTTCCAAATGATAATATGTCATATATGTCTAGCGTTATAATTTACATGCATTATGTAGTTAACTCAGGACCTGAATTTCTCAGCAGAGCAACATTAATTATGTAATAAATCTACCAAGTACCCCAATACAGAAAACTCAAATGCCATTGGTTTAAGATTTGAGAATTTATGTTTAAGTCTCAAAAATTATACATCTCTCTGGAAAATTCACAACCTGGGTGAAGTTTATATACCTGTCCACCACCCTGCATGCCCACATGCGTGTTTTTGTTGCTGGTTTTTGTGTATTTCCCCAATTCTATTGCCCTTTGTGTTTTTTCTCCCACGGAGTTTGGTGATGTTGATTTGGGTTTCTCCTCTTAGGCAGAAAAGTGAACTGATATATGCTAAGGTATTTAGCATGAATTTTAAAAGATGACTTATCATTTTTTTAAATCATTCAGGAAGATTTAAAAGCATTTAAATCATTTAAAAACAATATCTGGAAAGAACTCTGGTGAATTTCTAGTAGTGGGATTTTGGTGGGATTTAGGAATAATTTTGAGCAGGAGTCATTTCAGCATCTCTCACGCCTCAGGCATCAGCCAGCTGGGCTTAGAGCCAGCGCTGTTCTGAGGTTTCAGAGGACCAGAATCCAGCCCGCCCTTTCCTGTTTCCTCCCAGCCATCATCATCCCCTGAGAGCACCTGTGAGGGTTCTGGGAGGCAGTCGCTCCTGGAAGGCCCTTAGCACAGAGCCTGTGGTACAGTTCCCGCGACCACAGCTCAGTGTGCTGCATGATTACTGCCTCTATTATGATCATCTTATCTGCTCACATTGTCCCAAAAAAAGGAAGCAGTCCTCAAAACACTTAAGTGCAAGCTACATGCAGAGCGTGACTTCCCCTTGTAACTAGTAGGACTCACTCTACCCGTTGATTTGTAGCAACCCGTAGTCCCACCTGCGGCTCTTCTTACACGATGAAGCTTGGGTTCCCGACAAGCCAGTCTCGCAGGTTGTCCTCCAAGTCGCAATACTCTATCCCACCTCCATGGTTTGCTCCTGCTTTGCTGGTGTCCGCGCCCAGTTCCGAACTGCCTAGCTGTGCTTTCGCTCTGTTGCCCTAATCCAGCCCTTCTAAGTGCCAGCGTAATGACGTTTCCCCCACGAAGCCCTCCACGACCAGCGTGGCCGATGTTGACCACACCTTCCCCTGGACATAGTACCTCAGTATCGCTGGTTTGGTACTTACGCTCCACAGGAACTTTCGTGAGCTGTCTCCTTACGTGATTAATCTTTGGAACTATATTGTTGAGGCTGTTTTTCCACTTACTGTTCACTTCACAGAAACTAGACATACTAAATACTTGAAAATATTGGTTGAGACGTGATTTTTTTATACATGGTCTTTGAATATAGAATCATCTTCCTTTTTCAGACTGCAATAAAATGAGGTGATTTATTTGAACTTGAAACTTTTTTTTTAGTATTCTGAAGCAAGATTTTATGCTCCATAAAATAAAATACCACTATTTCTGGAGTTTTTCCAAAGTCCTTTGGTGAATGTTAATATTTAATCAATTAATCCTCTTTGGTGGCAACTGAACATTGTTGAGATATAATTAGAGAGAACAAAGGAAGCCCATTATGGGGTTCCTGCCCCTGAGAAGTACTTGGCCAAATGGTTTCACACATTCTCTTGTGTGATCTACTAAGTGAGGGACATGAAGTAATTTTCTCAAGTCTGAGAAATGTTCAGTGGCAGAGCCAGGATTGGCTCTTTCCCCTGTTCCTCCCAAAATCTCTTCTACCTTTTGTAATTCTTATTTCAGTTGAGGACACCATTGTCCTCCAGATTTCCAGGCTTCTCATTCTCCCGTAGCCCCAGGCAATAAACCCTCCTAATAATAAGTGCACCTCAGATCCCTCACAACTCTTCACTCCTGAGTGTGTCCTGGTCAAGAACGGATGGCGTCTCAGCTCCAGATGTGCTGTCTCCAGCTCACCATTCACACCATCACCAGAACAATCTTTGTACGGCGCGAATACGAACAGGTCGCGGCGCTCTGGCCAGGGCTACCCATCACCTTGGCCATAACGCACTCAACACCCTTCCTCCCCCACACGTCGCTCACACAGCCCAGAGCCACAGATCGGTCTCCCAGGAACTCCCCACGTCCCGCCACCCCCTGCCCTTCCCCGCCCTGGCCCTCCGGGACCTGCCCTCCTGCTGGCCTCTCTCCTGCTCCTCCTCCACGCTGGACTTCAGTGCCGTCCCCTCTGGGAAGGCTTATCCAGCCCAAGTTTTATCCCGTCCAAAATCTACAGCTTCCTCTTTTGGGCACCCGTAGCTGTCTGATGTTTTGTTTTTGTCGGTCATCACACTGGTCAGGCACTCTGCGAGCTCGGGGCAGGGTGGGGGGGGAGGGTGCGGAGAACGAGGGTAACATGCTCCTACCTTTGAGGCTCTTGCGCCCGCAGAGACAGCCCACAGACCCCGGAGCCCAGTAGGCCTGCTGCAGGGCGTCCGGAGACGTGCTCTTTCCACCTAAAAATTGTGAATCTTAGGGGCACAGTTTTCATTTTGGAATATTTTATTTCCTTTGTAAAAATGAATGTTATGAATTTAATGAATTTTTAACTATTGCCCTCCCAAGCAACTTAACTTCTTCAACCCAGTGTATGTTGTTAGAACTACTCCTAGGGTGTTCTACGAGCTGCAAGTGCTTCTCTGAGAACATAAAACTACTCCTTCTGACCATTTACACAGCAGGTGATGACAAAAAGCACCTCCTAAGCACATTTTTACCAATAGGAAGAGTGACGGTTATGAATTATTATAATGAGTATGCTGCCTTCCATGAGGTGGAAGTCACGTTGAGAAGGAGGAGTATGTAGCCTTTGGGGATTTGAATTAGGAGTTCTGTGTTACACAATCTGTAATCTGTGGCGAGATCCCCGTGGTAAAGCCTGTGAATACTGGAGTGCAGTAACATTGTGACGCTGTGTTACAGAACAGCCAGCCAAGGGGCAGCCCATCTCCTGGCGTCGGATCCAGATGGCAGAGAAAATACTGACGGCGTACAACAGCGAGTATGACCCGGAGTCGTTATCGTTGACAGTCTCCTGTAAATAGAGCATAGATCTCTGCATTTGTTAATGATTTAAAATACTATAACCATAAGATAAAGGTAAATCATAACATGAGTAATGGAGATAAATTGACTAGTTTACATTTATGCTACAAGGTTATTATGTATTTTATTGATAAATACATTTTTAGTGAATGGAAATGCTTCATTGTTTTTAATGAGCATGCTACTGAAAACAAATTCATTATATTTAAAAATAAAACAGGATATTTTGTTATTCAAATTATGTATTAGCTATAGTTGTGGAGCTTTGTTTTTCTGAAATCCCTAATAAATTCTATTAAATTTTGGTACAGTGGTATAAAAAGTTCATGATTAGTTAATAATATCCGACATAGGGGCACCTGAATGGCTCAGTTGGTTGAGTGACTGCCTTCGGCTCAGGTCATGATCCTGGAGCCCCGGGATCGAGTCCCGCATCGGGCTCCCTGCTCAGCGGGGAGTCTGCTTCTCCCTCTGACCCTCCCCCCTCTCATGCTGTCTCTCTCATTCTCTCTCTTTCAAATAAATAAATAAAATCTTAAAAATAATAATAATAATATCCCACATAAATAGTAAAGCCATCTGTCTAAGACTTTGAAGGATCTCTGTACTTTGGAGGTGTTGCCAAGCAGTGTTAAGAAAACCAGAGGAAACTCCTTGTATAATCATGAAACTCCTTTTATGATTTTAGAAGTTTTTTCATAGAATTATGATAATCTCATATATCTTTTTATTTTCCCTCACCCATTTCTGCTTCAGGCTCTCATCTGGACTACTTACCTCTCACTCCAGGGAAGCTGACAGGTGGCATTTCTAAAGTTTGGTGGACTGGCAGAGTAAAAATCGCTCATATCAATCCCATCTTAGGGGCACCTGGGGGCTCAGTCGGTTGAGCATCCGACTCTTGGTCTCAGCTCAGATCTTGAGCTCGGGGTTGTGAGTTCAAGCCCCACACTGGGCTCCTATCTTAAAAGTTTTCGAGGGACCGTGCATATAGGCACTCCGTGTCCCAAGTCCTCCCTGCTTGCACTAATGCTCAGGCCTCTTACAGGCCCCAGCCTGCTGTCCGGGCCTCTCCGCCCACGTGCACACCTCCCCCAGCTCCAAATGCCTCCACTAACATCTGCCTGAGTCACGTTGATGCGCTCTTTTAAATTCTGCTCAGGTTGAACGTTGTCTGGTGTTTCCTAATCATCGTCTGCCACCTTTGTATAAGTCATGTCCTTTGCGTGCTGGGCTGTAAGGATTTCTGTGAGTGTCCCTCTCCTTCTGGGTAAAGAGCTCCTGGCAGCTGGCAGTTGTCACTGGTGTCTGTGCCCTTAGGAACTAAAGTGGGGGACGCGGTGGCAGAGCAAAGGAATGAAGGAAGGAAAATACTCAACTGTGCGATTTACCAAGCCCTACTACGTGCTAGGTGCTGCTCCGTGTATTAGGGAGATAGTAAAAAACAGAAGCAATTATATTCTTCTATCATGGAACTTCTATTTTAGTCGGGAATACAGATTTCAAACCTAGGAATATGCCACCAGAGGGTTATAAAGCACGCTGAATGAAAAGCAGAGCACGGGAAGGGGCAGAGTACTGGGGTAAACGTGACACAGATGGGGTGGCCAGGGAAGGTGTCTGAGGACTGAAGTGACGGGGAGCCAGCCGTGGTGGCAGCGGGAGAACAGGTCAGCCAGAGGGCAGGAGAGTGGGCTGTTCTCCTAGTGATGATTTCAGAGCAGGTGGGGCCCGTTAGGAGAAAGAGAGGACCGGCGGTCTGGACAGGGCGTCTCAGACACGAGCGCCCCTTCCGCCACCGCAGCTGGTGGTAAATGCCTTTTCTAGTCTGAGAGGTCTGGGGTGGAACCAAGACCACACCAGTCCTGCTGGTCCGTGAGCCACATTTAGACCCACAGGGTCTGGAGCATAACCTTGGCTGCATGTTGAAATCACATGAGGAACTTTAAAAAATATTGAGGTCTGGGTTACCCCAAGGTGCAGTTTGAGCATTTAGATTGTTTAAATCTCCCCAAATTGTAATGAGCAGCAAGGTTAAGAAACAATGGTCTAGAAGCAACAATGAGAAACAAGTAGTGGGGCTGGGGATCCCAAACCCAGCCTGCAGCATAAGGACCGCCAGCAAACAGCCAGTCTGGGTGCCCTCTCCGGCCGGCGGGCAGCTGTTCTGCTTTGGGCATTGTCTTTCTGGGCTCCCCTCCGTCCCCAGTCTATCGCTGAAATCGCCGGACTACGTGACTGTTTAACTGTTGGTGGTGGTCAGGTGTGTTGGAAGCGATTCGTGGAGCTCTGACGGGAGCAGATTTGCTTTTGCTCCACACCAGCAGTAGATGCATGCTCTTGCCATTCCTTGTTTCACGTGAGCAGTATTTCGTGCTGTTGTTCCTTGTTTCACGTGAGCAGTATTTCGTACTGTTCACGTGCCGAGCGTTTGCTGCAGTCTCTGAGTATGGCGTGAGTATGAAATAGCCCCTTGTGGTCAGATTCGCTGCGGTCCACATTTCCAGGTTAGAAGTGGCCAAAGGGGAAGGTGGAAGTAACAGGAAGTGGCCACTCCTAGCAGGTCACCGTGGTCGCTAACGGGGGGACCGGCTGACTCAGGGTGCCCGGCTTCTCCGCTCCACAGCATCTTCCAGCAGCCCCCGGCCCACCGCCAGGCATAGGCTGAGACCCACGGAGACTGCATCACCCAAGCTCCCTCCTCCTCACTCACGCAGGCCAGATCTGATGCCCTGCCCCTGCACTCTGCACCTCCATCCTCCCGTCCCAGACTCTCGTTCTCCAGCTCCTCTCATAGTTGGTAGAATGTCATTCTTGTAACAAATCCCCAGTCCCACAATTCTTACAGCGGCTGTGCTTTCCTGATTAATACAGTCTGATGGAGGAGACACACGTGGGCGATGAATGACATTCTGAACTCTGAAAAAAAGCTTCAGAGTTAGCCAAATGGATGTTGTTCATCTGGCTAAGTCCTAGTGAGAAGAGCCTCCCAGGTCTAGAGGAGACAGAGCCCAGACCCTGGGAGGAAGCAGGGCCCGAAACACCGTCCTGGTAAAGGGCCCCAACCACGTGGGCTCCGCCCCTTGACCACTGGTTCCTCCTGAGGGTTTTCACCAGAAGCCCTAGAGCCTCCCTTTCAGCTCTGCAAACCTGCAGAGCTTTCTTGGTACTCGGAATTATCTAGAAGGAAATTTTAAATAAAGAACTTGAAATACAGATGCAAACAAATTAGAATTTATAATTGTGCTCTCAAATCTGACTGTTAATGAAATTATAAGATGGGTATTTCCAAAGTGGGACTTTACCTTTCGGAGTAGAAAGGTACTGATGAAAGCCACACGAAGATTGAGGTCAGTGGTCCCGGGAGAACTCAGGCAGGGTTCACAGAATATGTCATTTTCTGACACGCTGGCCGGGTGTGTGGCTGCAGGGTTCGGGTAGGGGTATGTCCGCTGCTTCTTCGCATTTCTAGGAGGAGAGACAGGACAGGACTAACAGCCGCAGGGACTAAGAGGACTTTTCTTCTATCTCTCTAGTAGTGGACGCACACATCTGCCGGAACCATTCCCAGGAAAGCAAGTGAGCAACAGAACTACTGAATGCGTGTCCCAGCCCGGGGCTGGAGAGCGGCGAAGTCCAGCAGAGCTCTGAGAAGACCCAGCTCCGCACACAAATGCAGGCGGAGACCCAGGGCGGCTCACTGTGAGTGGAGCAAATATGCGTTCTTCCCGAGTTCCCAGTGCTGCTTGGCAGCTATAGATGGAATGATTGAAATAGATGTGAAATAGAAATTTCTATTGATTAAACCTGTTACTGTGACTTGTGAGGACATTTTACGAAGAATGGCATTTTGGGTTTTTTTTAATTGTCCATTTTGGTATAATACAGAGTCCCAAAGTTACCACATCCCCCAAAATGGCCCTTGGTGGCAGCATCAGAGCCGAGGTTAGCTGTGTGGTGGAGGGAGGCCCTCCTGTGGCCCTGGGATCACACTGTGTCTTCCAAATCGAACAGTTGGCACTTTGGGAATTCAAAAGAAAAAAAATTCATTAGGAGGTAATGAATCGAAATTAGAAATTGCAAAGTGTTTTTTTTTTGTGGAGGGGGTTTGGAATTGCAAGTTTTAAGGGAGCAAATTATTGTAGCCTTTTTTTTTTTTAGATTTTATTTATTTATTTGAGAGAGAGAATGAGAGAGAGCACATGAGAGGGGGGAGGGTCAGAGGGAGAAGCAGGCTCCCCGCCGAGCAGGGAGCCCGATGCGGGACCCGATCCCGGGACTCCAGGGTCATGACCTGAGCTGAAGGCAGTCGCTCAACCAGCTGAGCCACCCAGGTGCCCCATGATTTTATTTATTTAAGAGACAGAGAGCATGAGAGGGGGGAGGGTCGGAGGGAGAAGCAGACTCCCTGCCGAGCAGGGAGCCCGATGCGGGACTCGATCCCGGGACTCCAGGATCATGACCTGAGCCGAAGGCAGTCGCTCAACCAGCTGAGCCACCCAGGCGCCCCTATTGTAGCCTTTTTTTTTTAATTTTATTTATTTATTTGAGAGAGAGAATGAGAGAGAGCACATGAGAGGGGGGAGGGTCAGAGGGAGAAGCAGGCTCCCCGCCGAGCAGGGAACCCGATGCGGGACCCGATCCCGGGACTCCAGGGTCATGACCTGAGCTGAAGGCAGTCGCTCAACCAGCTGAGCCACCCAGGTGCCCCATGATTTTATTTATTTAAGAGACAGAGAGCATGAGAGGGGGGAGGGTCGGAGGGAGAAGCAGACTCCCCACCGAGCAGGGAGCCCGATGCGGGACTCGATCCAGGGACTCCAGGATCATGACCTGAGCCGAAGGCAGGCACTTAACCAACTGAGCCACCCAGGCGCCCAAAGACTTTTTTTTTTTTTAAAGATTTTATTTATTTATTTGCGAGAGAGAATGAGAGACAGAGAGCACGAGAGGGAGGAGGGTCAGAGGGAGAAGCAGACTCCCCGCCGAGCAGGGAGCCCGATGCGGGACTCGATCCCAGGACTCCAGGATCGTGACCTGAGCCGAAGGCAGTCGCTCAACCAGCTGAGCCACCCAGGCGCCCCTATTGTAGCCTTTTAATGACACTGCTCACTTGCGGTTTGCGAAGCTGGGTGTGGGAGTGGGTCACCGTATCCTACCACATACTGTGCACGTGCTGTTATTTCATCCAGACAGGCAGCCAAAGAGCAGCTTTTTATCTCTGGTGACAGATGAGCACAGGGGCTCAGAGACGTGCCACCCCACCCCCCCCCAGGGTCACACAGCTGGTCAGTGACGGGATTGCAGTGCCAACCCAGGTCTGTCTGTCTGCAGCCCCATGTCTGCGACGCTCTACAGGCGGAAATGGGAACTACTGGGCCAAATTAGAAGAGAAAAGGAAATGAAAAAATGACTGCAACAGGAAACTTATTGTACTTTCCTATTTTGGGGGGAGAAGCATAGGATTTAGGAAGGCACCAGAAAAGTTAAAGCTCAGGTTTTAAAAATCAGAAAGCTGCATGCCACTACTAGTGAATATTTGGGGTATTTTTTATGCCATCAAGGTACAGTTTTGTGAATTGGGATATTATTTATAAAATGACATTCCAGTGGAGTAAGCAGGCCAAAGGGCTACGCCGTGATTTCTGTGAAGCCTTCCAAGCAGCTCAAATTAAAACTCAGCTTTATTTTTTAAAAAGCAAGGATTTGTACTTGGGTGCGACCGTCGCTGCACTCAGCAGCAGCCTGCGTGCAAAGCCCAGCATCACGGCTCATAACCCCTAACTTTAACCTTTCATCTGTGTCCCCAAGAATGTCTCTACAAACAAAGGGTCGTTTAAAATAGTTGAACTCTGGTCAAGTCTGAGCAAACAGTCTTCTCCAGTGAGCTTGAGCAGGACAAGTCTTTATTTTCCTAGTACTTGAACATCATGACGTCATCCTTCCGTGAAACTGGGGCGACCAGAATCCCTCCAGAGAGAGGCGCTGGGACCTTAGCAGAGCTAGGAGGGGTCACTGGCGATGACAGAGGTACGTAGAAATTGTTGAGAATCAAAGCGGAAGAGAATAGCTACAGAAGTGAAGACTGAGTGAGGATGTGATTCTACATATATATAAAATACATAACATAAGACATCATAAATATACGGAAGAAAAATGCCTTATACACTGAGCTTTACATTTCAGGGAAAAGGACCTCCTTCCAGTTGAGAAGGTAAGTCTTCTCAAATTTGCATGGAGTCAGATTTCCTCTTCATGGTGCACATGGCCATGGGAATGGACAAGGCCCGGAGCCTGGTGTGTCTGCCGTCCGAGCAGCCAGTGGTCAGTGTCTCGTGCCGGTTCTGCCCTTTCCAGGAAGGGGCACCTAGGACTGAGCCTATGGTGCCGGACCCGAGTCACGGGCATGAGCGTGAATGCGTGCACATGGGCCTCCTCGTTCTGTCCCCTGGGAGGACCTGGCACTCAGATCATGCTCCCTAATGAAAGGAACCCAGGTTCTGGGAGAAGTGACTGATTCCAGGACTATGCAGAGAAAATACAACACGGGCCTGGAGGAAGGATGTATTCAATGAAATAAACAAATTACCCCACAGGGGTAATCTGACAGTGATCCCAGCAGCAACAAAATAAATAATGATGATATTAGATTATAACCCAAAGAATAAAACAAATATAAATCCATACTGATATAAATAAATGATCGCATAAGTAGATGGGGAAGAAGGAATGACTTCTTTACAGAAGGATTCCAGCACATATGGAAGAAATGAGGACATAGAAGAATCACCGTTACAAAGCCACACGACTGTTGCAAACAAGACCCACAAACAGATGCCAAAATTAGCTTGGAGGAGAAAAAGGACATCTAATGGCCTCAAAGTATGTCCCCCAAAATATTTATTAATTACAAGGAGAAAAAGTCCTTTTGTAGTAGTGAGACCTGGCAGATCTCACCCGAACATAAGCAGTCTGGGTCATAATTACCAGTAAGAAAACATCTCAGAATCATGCTGTGGCCCCTGATACAATGCAGTGAAAAGGGTGTAACTTCAATCAGGAGAAAAGCGTCACAGAAACTCGGTCGAGGGACATTCCACACAATGCCCCCACGGGTACCTTCTACAACTGTCAAGGTCATGAAAGAAAAGGAATAAGAGAGGAACTGTCACAGATGAGAAGAGACTAGAAGACATAAAATATAATATGACAGAGTAGGAACAGTAGTGGGAAAAACTGCTGAAATCCTAAGAAAGCCTGTAGCTTAGTTAATAGTCTTACAACGTTCGTCTCCAAGTTTTGATGCCTCTGCCCTGGTTATATAAGATGTTAACAGTAGGAGAAGCTGGAACAGGAATATAGGAACTCTGCACTATTACATCGAGTCTTCCGTGGGTCTAAAATTACTCCAGAAGAAACAGTGATGGGCTGCCTGGGGGGCTCAGTCCATTGAGCGTCCAACTCTTGATTTTGGCTCAGGTCATGATCTCAGGGTCATGGGTCGAACCCCAGGTCAGGCTTCGCACCGGGCGTGGAGCCTGCTTATGATTCTTTCTTTCTCCCTCCCCGCCCAGTCTCTAAGAAAAAAAAAAAAAAAAGGTTAAAATTTTAAAAAGTCTCAAAATATTTAAAATCTTTTGTTGTATCTTATGTCCCAATTTTTGGTTCAGAACAAATACCACTATAATTATATAAAACATTAAAACATACACTTTGTAGTTTCTTAAAAATGTGTTAAGCACTTATGTACATATATGCCATTTTAATATGGATTATATTGAATTAATCATTGAGGTCATCCATTTGAAAGCCAAAATCCAAATCAAGCTGAGGGGTATTGCAGAAGAGAAACATCACTGTTGCCATAGTAGCAGAAGAGCGACAGGTGCTTGATGATGAGGCTGGACGCCTGCTGCGTCTCCAGGGGAAGGAATCCTCAGGGCTCCTGGAGGCCCCTGGGCAGTAGCTTCCCGCACAGAGGGGCTTCTCTTCCCCTCCACTGGGTTCTGGGTCTATGTCTCATCAAAATGAAAACGTAACCCCTTTCATGGTAGGGGGGAAATCTGTTAAGTATGGATCGCTTGAAAGAAAACAAAAAGCCTACATGCCAGGAAAAATGACTCTGTCTTGCAATAAAGACCCTTCCCCTGTAATAACAGTGAACGGTGTTTGAAAGCTTAGGTCAGAGGTCGTGCCATGCTGTGTATGAGCAGGATCTCCTCTCATCCCGGCAACCCAGTGAGCCAGGAACCGAGTTGTTGTGGGCAGGCTCCGCAGGGAAGAGCTGAGTCACGTGCCCAAGGTCACCGAGATAGGAAAGGATCTCTCCGGAGTGAAGCCAAAGTCTGTTTGACTTGAGAGCTCACTTAACGCCTGTCACGGATAGCCGGCTCCCATGGCAGAGCAGAAGTCTCTAGATGATTTGGGGCATCGCTACAAGATCAAAAACTTTTACAAACAAGCGCATAGGCCATTTGGATGGAGTTTAATTAGCCTCGAGAGTACCTAGGTCAGGTTGACACTTGAGTCTAAGTCCATTAGCTTTTGTAGACCACACGGGGAATGTTCTAGGCACCCTGTGTCCTTCACGCTAATGGCGTCGGGGTGGTTACCTGCTAACCGGATTGCAAACAAAACTCCTTTACCTCTTTGGTGAGATTCATAAGAGAGGAAGAACAAGAATGCTCTAGTCTCAGCCTGCGTTTCTCAGGTTCCTGTCACCCCCCAAGTTTTCGGGGGGGGGAGTATTGGAGACCTCCTCCGAAGGTCGTCTGGTCCCCTTGCCTCTGTGGTTATGTGGCAGAGTGTGACAGTCCCTCAGCCCAGCCAGTCACAGTGGTCTGCGTGGGGTTTGCTCCAGGGGTTGGACGGCTGCCTTCCTGCGGCCCCCCGCGGAAACCCAGGGTACCGGTGACGCAGAGAGCATGTCGGAAGTGATCCCACTCCCTCATCTTCCCGCAGCGCTCAGATGTGCTCATGTTCGAAACGTGTACTTGAGGCACTGAGCGTGTGACAGGCCCGGCCACAGCTAGAGATGGAAAACGAGCTCGGCTTCCTGGGGAGAGAGACGCGGGCACTCACTGTATGGGACCGGCCGTGGCCCCAAAGGCACACAGTGGGGAAAGCGGTCCTCCACTCAGCTCTGCTGGGAAAATCAGGCTTTCGGGGATTGCCTGTGAGTTGGGGCTCTCCAGGCAGAGGGAAGAGTGTGTGCAACTTCAGGGAGTGCAGCAGGACCGCGGCTCAGGCTGTGCGTCCGGGGAGGCAGGACCCCAGGCTGAACTGTGCAGGGTGACTTCCTGCACTGTCTCAGCGCCCGTCTTAGTCTTCAGTCTGTGCCACCCAGTAGGTCCTTAAATAACGGGAAATTAACAGTGCAAGAATGCGTTTAACTGCAATTTCCTGTCTGCCATAATCAGTTGTAAAACTAGGTCAATTAGCATCAAACTGTTTGGTCTGAGATTTTTTTAAAAACTGATATACTGCCCTCTAGTGGCTCTAAAACAATGGACTTTGCATCATAATCAACGCCAGTAGCTTTTACTCTTTAACAATGCAGGTTTATTTATTTTTCATTTAAATTCAATTAGCCAACATATAGTACATCATTTGCTTTTGATGTAGTGTTCAGCAGTTCCTTAGTTGTGTATAACACCCAGTGCTCATCACATCACGTGCCCTCCTTACTACCCATAACCTGGCTACCCCATCACCGTACCCCCTTCCCCCCTGAAACCCTCAGTTTGTTTCCTGGAGTCCAGAGTCTCTCATGGTTCGTCTCCCTCTCTGATTTCTTCCCATTCAGTCTTCCCTCCCTTCCCCTGTGGTCCTCCGCACTATTCCTTATGTTCCACATATGAGTGAAACCATATGATAATTGTCTTTTCTCTGATTGACTTATTTCACTCAGCATAATGCCCTCCAGTTCCATCCATGTCAGTGCAAATGATGGGTATTCATCCTTTCTGATGGCTGAGTAATATTCCATTGTGTATATATGGACCACATCTTCTTTATCCATTCATCTCGGCTCTTTCCACAGTTCGGCTATTGTGGACATTGCTGCTATAAACATCGGGGTGCACGTACCCCTTCGGATCCCTACTTTTGTATCTTTGGGGTAAATACCTAGTAGTCCAATTGCTGGGTCGTAGGGTAGTTCTATTTTCAACTTTTTGAGGAACCTCCATACTGTTTTCCAGAGTGGCTGCACCAGTTTGCATTCCCACCAAAGTGTAGGAGGGTTCCTGTTTCTCCACATTCTCGCCAAATTTGTTGTTTCCTGTTTTGTTAATTTTAGCCATTCTGACTGATTTAAGATGATATCTCATTGTGGTTTTGATTTGTATTTTCCTGGTGATGAGTGGTGTTGAGCACTTTTTCATGTGTCTGTTGGCCATTTGGATTCTTCTTTGGAGAAGACAGTTAAGCTCCCGACTCTTGATCTCGGCTCAGGTCTTGATCTCAGGGTCCTGAGTTCAAGCCCCCCACTGGGCTCCACCAACAAACAAGAAAAAGAAAAGATACCAGTTACACCAATGACAAAAATTTTAAGTACCAATGATGAGTCTTTTAAAAGATATGCAAGCCTTTTCTGGGCGGGGGGTGGAAATATATATATATATCATGTTGAAAGACCTCTAAAAAGACTTAAATAAATGGGATATACCACATCATTGAACTTGAAGACTCAGTGTCATAAAGATGTCACTTCTTCTCATTGACCTTGATTATTCAATGCAATTCCAAACGAAACATTAAAGGGCTGTTTGTGGAATTTGACAAGTGGATCCAAAAATGTACGTGAAGGAGAAAAGGAACCAGAAGAGGCAGATACACCTGTGTGAGGAAAGGGTGTGGAGGCACTGGCTTATCCAACAACAGGCTTCACATGACAGCGTGCTGGTCACACGGGACACAGAGTAAAATCGGAGGGACAGAGAACCCAAACATAAAGCCAAGCAAACGAAGAAACCTGAGTCAGGACACAGCAGGTCTTCCCATCAGTAGGGCAAGGGTCGCGGAGGCAGCCGTGGGCGGGCCGGCTCAGACGCACCTTCAGGACACTGCACCCAGGGGGTCCCTGGCTGCAGCATCTGGCTGCCCTCCCTCGGCACCCAGCACCGCGTTCCCACAGCGCCGGGCTCCCGCGAGGCGGTCCCTGTGACGGACTGCAGCAAGTGTACCAGAAGCAGGCCATCCTTGCCCAACGCGGGCTTCCTCTCAACCTGCACTTCCCTGTCTCCTGTCTCAGGGGTCACACCTGCGTCCTTGCCCTGCTCCCCTTCACACGTGTTTCCTTCCCGCGAATCTCCTACCCCTCTAAATCCGTCCTGGTATCTGCCTCTCAGGACCAGCACATCCCCAGCAGCATCATGCTGGGATTTGACAAGAGTCATCTGCTATCAGCCAGGAGAGGAAGTGGGGCACCACCAAGGGGTACCTCTTGCCTTGTGGGGGAGAGGCCCCGGTAGGGCCTTCTCACATGGGGTAAGTGCTAGCTCTTAGCAGAGACGAGGGTTATCACTAAGAACATCAGTGCTGGTTCTCCTTTCTGGGCCAGGCCTTGAAGGTATGAGAAGCAGTCCCAGGGCTGGGCTCATTAATAGTCATGCACACGATGAGCCCCCAAAGGAAGAGAGCCCAGGTAGCAGCACTTACCTCCCAGAAGCCAGGGGAGCACGGTTACCCTAACAACCAGCAAGGTGAAAGAGGCGTGGAAGAGAGCCTGACCGGCAGGAAGATGATTAACAAACTCTGGTGTTCCCGGGGACAAAGTAGCCAGGCACTCTGCAAGGCACTACTGACCATCTGTAATCAGAGGGTAAGGATGGAGGAACAGGAGGCTGAAGACAGGGCTCCCAGTAAAAAGTCACAATGCCTCGTTCAGTTCCCAGAGCTGAGCCGATGAATGAAGAGACAACCAGGTCCCCAGGAAGAAGGGCCCAGCAGACACACCCAACAAATACATGCTGTAAAGATCCCCTCAGTCCCTGCCTAAATGACCAACAGCCATTTCAGTGAAAGCACACCGAGAAAAGGGGAATAACCAAATATTTAAGGAATACAGAGCACAGGGATCTTAAGATTAACTAGAGGATGTGATCTACCAAAACAAAAGAGTAAACTGAGAAAACATAGCTAGGAAATCTAGGAAACAAGGCAGCTCTGGGGGCCATGAGAACGCACCTGCAGCCTTCCACCTGTAGGAGCATGACTGACCACAGGCCTCTGGCACTCTGCTCTGCCATCCGCCCACCCCACACTTCCCATGCACTAGTCCCAGCAAATGGCGTTGTTCCTACGGCAAGCCGATTCCTGGGAGAGACACAACTCTTCTGATGGGCCCCTTGAAGACCCTTCCAACCCACCATCCTCCCGGCTGGACTTGCCTCGTGGGCTGATGGGTCCCTCAGCCTCTCACTCCATTTTTTGCTCACAGGCATTTCTCTAATAGATTCTTTGCTCATGTAACCCTGCCTTGGTATCTGGCTCTAAGAGGACCCAGTGCCAACACAAGAAAAGGCTAAAAAAAATCCCCAGGATGATGATAAAGGAAGATTGCAGCTCTGCACCAGGCCTAGGAAGCAACTGCTCAAGACCAGTGCCGAAGGGACAGCTGCAAGAAGAAGAAAATGACAGAAAACCCACCATGCTTGAGTGCTATTCCCTTGCACTCTGGCCAAGTAAGAACTAGCAATAAATTAACATCTGAACAGAAATTCATAATTTTTAATAACCAAAATAAAAAGTTGGACAAGAAAAAAATATATTCATAGTATACTACATGACAACAGCAAAAGTATGTATTTACCCAGTCATAATAATGCAATTATTAAATATTAGCATAAAAAATTACGATATATTGGTGAGTATTTTAGTAGGATGAAAGGAGGGGAAATGTGGGGAGAAGGGTGGAGAATGGTACGAGAAATGTCCAGGAGGAGCTTAACATATCACACATGAAACTGAACTGTCAAAAAAAAAAAAGAATGGCATTATAGGCACTTTGTTTGGAAATACGGGATTAAAGACAAAAGAAAGCTGAAAGAAGAGTGTGTCTAATGAGAAGGAGTGGAGATTGGTACTGCAGACTATCTCATCATCATACTTGTAGATTTTTATGTGTAACTTTGGTAGAGTTTAAATGAAACATAATTATTAAAAATGAGATTGCAAAATATGACAATCGTATGTGGCAATCATAATTTGACAAATCAACCAAAAGCAAATACCACCATGTAAATAAAGAGGTGATTCATAAAAGAACTAAAAATGTGAATAAGAATATAAAGACATTTGATTTCAGAATTAGTTAAATGAAAGTTAAAATAGAAAAAGCAATGAAAGCGCTTCTAGATCTATATCCCAGAGAATCCAAACATGTCCACACAAAAACCTGTACCCAAATGTTCATATCAGCATTTTCCATAATAGCATTCTCCAGCAACTGAAGAATGGATAAATAAAATGTGGTATATCCACATAATGGAATATTACTCAGCAGCAAAGAAGAATGGCATTCTGATACATGCTACAACGTAGATGAATCTTGAACACATCATGCTGAGTGAAAGAAGCCATTCACACAAGGGCACATATTGTAGGATTCCACTGGTATGAAATGCCCACAGGAGCAGAAAATAGCTAAGTGCTAGTTAGTAGGAGTTGCCAGAGGCTGGTGGAGGGAAAAATAGGGAGTTTCTGCTAGTGGGTGTGGAGTTTATTTTATGAAGTTCGGAAAATATTCTAAAATTAAATAGTGAAGATGATTGAACAATTCTTTTTTTTTAAAGATTTTATTTATTAGAGAGAGAGAGTACGAGTCGGGGGGAGGGCAGAGGGAGAAGCAGACTCCCACTGAGCAGGGAGCCCGATGTGAGGCTTGATCCCAGGGCACTGGGGTCACGACCCAAGCTGAAGGCAGACACTTAACAACTGAGCCACCCAGGCGCCCCTGATTGCACAATTCTGTGACTGGATTAAAAACCACCGAACTGTATACTTTATGTTATGGTACGTGAACTACATCTCAGTAAAACTTGTCAAAAATAAAACCACAAAAAAACCATTTAAAATGTTTTTTTTTTTTTAATGAGAAGTGTAGAGCAGTAGAAAATATTAAGATTAAAAGAGAAAGAAATATAAGAAAACCAAAAAACCACAAATGTGTTTCATGGTTAAATATGTGAGTGATACATCACAGAGATCCTCACTCATGGTGTCACAGACTGAAGCTCATGTCTCAAACTTGAACACAGTATCAGTCATATTCCTTTCTTGTTAATATTTAAATGGCACTAGCATTTCTAATGCCTACCAATAAACAGACATTTAAATAAATAAAGATTTTATTTTAAGTAATCTCTACACCAAACATGGGGCTCAAACCCACAACCTGAGATCAAGAGTCACACGCTCTGTCGACTGAGCCAGCCAGGAACCCTGAGTCATATTTCTTTTAATGTGTTATTTATATATACAAAATATTTTTTCTTACATACCAATTACCACACACACACAAAAGTTCAAATAGCTCAAGATAACATTTTTAAGGTCTAGGGATTAGAATAAAAACCTACCACAGAATCTATTTTATCAACATAAAGAAGTAGAATTGTTGGGGCGCCTGGGTGGCTCAGTTGGTTAAGCGACTGCCTTCGGCTCAGGTCATGATCCTGGAGTCCCGGGATCGAGTCCCGCATCGGGCTCCCTCCTCAGCAGGGAGTCTGCTTCTCCCTCTGACCCTCCCCCCTCTCATGCTCTCTCTATCTCTATCTCATTCTCTCTCTCAAATAAATAAATAAAATCTTTAAAAAAAAAAAAAAAGAAGTAGAATTGTTTTCTCCTTGGCTTGAGAAAAAAAAAGAGAATTAAAAAAAAAAAACTATTGGGGCACCTTGGTGGCTCAGTCAGTTGAGTGTCTGACTCTTGATTTAGGCTCAGGTCATGATCGCACAGTCCTGAGATTGAGCCCCGTGTTGGACTCCGTGCTCAGCGGGGAGTCTGCCTGAGACTGTCTCTCCCTCTCCCTCCTGCTCACTCTCTCTCTTTCTCTCTCTCTCAAATAAATAAACTTAAAAAAAAAAAAAAAAGCTATTAAAGCCACAGGTTTAACAAGTCGATACTGCATTTCTAGGAGAATCTAGCTGATCTACCCCAGTGCAAAATATCCATTGTATTTATTTAGGTTTCTTTCCAAATGCGCATTACTCACCCGAAGTGAGTAAGGTTTTCAAGTGGCTTTTTACCAAATGGATCAGGAGGCAAAAATATCATCAAAGACCCAGAGATGCTATCGGAGCATTACAAGAAAAGGCTTGGAAGATGTGCGTGGCCAGGAAGCCAAGGGGACCTTTCATCCAAATGAATCATGAGCCAGAAGCATCCTGTTAAATGGGGAAAATGAAATCAGCCTGTTACATAAAACTATCTCCTCACCTTCCAGTTTATTTCCATGACAAGCTAGAAATGACATGGGATTTAATTGGCAGGGTTAGTTTTTTAATCATTTGCGTCATATTTGTAAGTCAGATAAAAAAAAAAAGGCAATCTCTTTCCCAGAAACACCTGCTGAGTGTGCTTCTCACGGACGTGTTCTCTCTCAGATCAGTTCTTAAAGAGTTCGTGGAGCTTCAGTTTTCAGCTTTGGCATCTAAAGAAACGTCAGATAAAACACAAACACTTCTTAGAGATTTTTAAAGAACCTAACAACAAAACAAGAGTCACAGTAAGGTGTAGGGCATTCAGGCACCTCGTTTGGGACGTTTGGAAGGGAGAGTGTGCAGCTATGCCCAACTAATACGTCTGCCTCGAGTCTGTTTATTGGTAGGAATTAGAAAGGCTAGTGCCATTTAAAATCTACGTATTGTGTCCACTCTCTTGTGAAGATAACCTTAACATGCTTTAAAATGTTTCTGTTCGGATGTACGACTTTGAAGATCTCCCACTTTCAAAAAGAGTGATCATTTTAATGTCCCACAATTTCCGGAATACATTTAGTTTTAAGGTAAAATTCAAACTTCCTATTAATGAAATATTTTGATATGCTTTTTTTAATATTAAAGCAGTCAAACAAAAGTTAACATCTGTGACCCAACAATAGATTCAAGTACCCCATAAACGGAAAGGCAAGGAAGCTCTGAAGTTTCCCTGAGCTTTTATTGAGAACCCCCTTAGCGTCAAGCATTCATCAACGAGGGTACTCGGGGTAATTCTTCAGTGATGTGCAGTCTGGGCAGCTTTTGAACAAGTTGCAGTAAAGACAGTTTCTTGACCTTTATAACTGACGTCAATTGACGCCAACAATGATAATTTAATGACAATTTATCGAGCACTTACCATATGCCAGGCATTCGGACACAATACATGATAAACCTCATTTAATGCTCTCAAGACCTTATCCTGGAGGTGGAATAATCCTCCCCCTTTAACACCCAGGAACAGTGAAGCACAGAGAGGTTAAAGTTGCCCAAAGGCACACAGAGAGTCTGATAAGCTGGAATCATAAACCAGGAGATCTGACCCCAGAACCTACACTCTTAACTACTTTGCCACCTCTTAAAATTCAGAGTGAATTTCCTCTGGCCCATATTGTAACTGTCACTAGTCCATAAAAGCCTAGAAGTGTGTCCAGACGATAGACCAGACACACTCATAGCTGGACTGTAAGGACACAGAGGAGTTGGTTGCAAAAGGAGTATTTTAGCTCTATTTTCAGCAATGGTCATTACCTTGGGGGAAGAAAAAGGATTTCAAACATTTTAACGCCAAAGACTCCTCTTTACAAGTGGAATCTTATCCTGCACTTCAATTTCTCAAACAGGTAAGAGTGGTGTCACTTTAACAAAAGTAAGAAAGGCAAAGCCGTACTCGCCTTCCTCCCCAACAGACCCCAGACTCTTCCCAAGAATTCAGGGTTCCGTGGAAGACAGGCTGAGAATCACTGAGGTCGACACAGAGATTGCCATAGACCCAGTGGATCTTATTTTCTGAAAATCACTGGACAAAATATCTAATGATGTTCTCATAGACGAAGGAGGTAAATACGACTCATAATATAGTTAAGCAATACATTTCCCTATCTTCTACTGGACGGACTCTGTATCTGGTCCTGTTGATCCGACAGCTTTCATTGGTAGCTCGGATGATGTCGTCAACGTCCCCTATGAAACAAACGGGGAACAGTGGCAAATTATCGCCAGATGTAATCCAAGACTGTGTGAGCGGCAAGCAGCTCAGGAATACGCATGTCCAAATGCAGAATATTTTCCATAGAAATCTTTTTTGAAGGAGTCCAAGGCCTCAAAACTTCATCTTAATTTAAGAAACCCCAAAGTTAGCTCACCTCCCTCCTAGGATGGAGTTAGTTTTCCAGTTGTATGCTCCCCAGGCTGCAGAAACGGATTGCTCCCAAGACCACAAGGTCGCAATGCCAAAATTAGAAGAAAAGGAAAGTACAAGAAGCCAGAGTGAACTACAAATTAAATAATCTAGAAACAGATACTAAAACCCGGGTAAGGAGCCAAGAATGCAAAACCTGGGAGACAGGTGTTAACTGATCCAGGGATCCCAAGGAGAGGTCTGGGTCAAGTGTTGTTCCTCGTTTCACTTACATAAACGGCCAAGGTGTGGAGCCTGGGCTGACGGCCAAGTGTAAGGCCCGGGTAAGGAATAGACACTGTTCTCCCCAAGGTAGGACAGGACTGGCATCTTCCTGGTTAACCCAATAGGAGGTTGTAGAAAGGTCCAGGCTATTCTGGAGGTGAACGGGGGTTTACATGGCCTCTCTCAACTTCTAAGTGCTCCTACAAATACACTAAGTAGTTGAACTGAGTCGGTGTCAAAAGCGATCTTCAGGCTTCTCCACTCTGTATGTGCTGTGGGGCTGAGGGCAGGGTCGGCTGGCCCCGTGAAGCCAGGAGGTGGTGAGACCTGGGGCAGGAGGGCTGCCCGGAAAGACCGGCTGTTGGAGCCTCTGCTGGTTTCCGGGAAAGCATCGTGTTCGTGCTGGAGGAGGAGGCTCAACAGTCCTAACTCACCTAACAGAATGAAGTGGTAGCCCATGGAAAATGTTTAGAACAATGTGCGGTGAAACAGGACATGTTCAGAAATATTAGCTGTTGCAGTCGACCCTTGAACAACAGATTTGAACTGTGTGGGTCCATGTATACGTGATCTCAATAAATACAGTACAGTAAGGGCTGTGAATGTATTTCTCTTCTTTTTGAGTTTCTTAGTAACATTTTCTTTTCTCTAGCTGACTTTACTGTAAGAATAAGGCCTAGAATACAGAGAGCATACACAGTATGTGCTCAGTGACTATGTTATCGGGAAGGCTCCTGGTCAGCAGTGCGTTGTTAGTAGTTAAGTGGATTTTTGACGCAGGCCACTGGCACCCCTAAGCCCCCCGTTGTTCAAGGGCCAGCTGTGTTTTATTATTACAGTATCACCACCATGATCATCATATCATCTCGGGATTATCATCCTGCCACCTGTCAACCCTCCAGGTACTGGCCAGCTCCCAAGTGGTGATACAGAGAGATCATGGAACCATGAAGTGGGAGTGTTCAGCCCAAATCTGGAATAAGGGCAAGGCTAGGTCTAGAAAGTATATGAATGCCACCTTATTTTTTTAAAGATTTTATTTATTTGACAGAGCGAGAGAGCACGAGCAGGGGGAGCAGCAGAGGGAGAGGGAGAAGCAGACTCCCCACTGAGTAGGGAGCCCGATGCGGGGCTCGATCCCAGGATCCTGGGATCATGACCTGAGCCAAAGGCAGATGCTTAACTGACTGAGCCACCCAGGCGCCCCACATATGTGGAATTTAAGAAACAAAACAAATGAGCAAAGGGAGAAGAGATAGGAAGGCAAACCAAGAAACAGACTCTGAACTACAGAGAACACACTGATGGTGACCAGAGGAGAGGTGGGCAGGGGGGTGGGGGAACAGGTGATGGGGATGAAGGAGACACTGGTTGTGATGAGCACCAGGTGATGTAAGGAAGTGTTGAATCCCTGTATTGTACACCAGAAAATAGTATTACGCTGTATGTTAACAACATTGGAATTTAAATAAAAACTTACAGAAATACATGTAGAGCTAGATCGATTAGGTAACCATATGGGAAAAAATAAAATGAGCTTTAAAAAAATATTTTGAGGGGTGCCTGGGTGGCTCAGTCGTTAAGTGCCTGCCTTCGGCTCAGGTCATGGTCCCAGGGTCCTGGGATCGAGCCCAGCATTGGGCTCCCTGCTCTGCGGGAGCCTGCTTCTCCCTCTCCCACTCCCGCTGCTTGTGTTCCCTCTCTCGCTGTCTCTCTCACTGTCAAATAAATAAAAACCTTTAAAAAAAAAATAAATAAAATAAAAATAAAAAAATAAAAAAATATTTTGAGGTGGATCATAGACATAAATGTAAAACTATTTCCATAATTCTGTGTAGGCAAAAAAATGGTACAAAAATGAGAATTAATTGTACTTCATTAAAATTCAGAATTTGTGAGCATCAAAGCTACAAGCAAGCTATAGACAAAGAGGAAAATATTTGAGGAGTGCCTGGCTGGCTTAGTTGGTGGAGCATGCTACTCTCAATATTGGGGTCATGAGTTCAAGCCCCACAATGGGCGTAGAGCTTACTTAAAAAAAAAAAAGAAAGAAAATATTTGCAATGCATATATTTGGCAATGGACTTACATCCAGACTAAACATTTTCTAAAAATAAATTTTAAAATATGAACAATGCTTCATGGACAAAACACTTAAATATAAGGTACTTCACTAAAGAAGACATCCAAATGGCCAATATGCATATAAAAAATTGCTTGACAACAACTATCAAGGAAATGCAAATTCAAAATCAGAATGAGAGATATAACCTCAGCAGAAAGCCTGAAATTTTTTAAAAAACTGATACTATGTGTTGGCAAGAATGTAGAACAATTAGAACTTTCATGCAAGCTGGTTGGAGTGTAAATGGATCTACTTTAGAAAATGTTTTGGCAGTATCTAGTAAAACAAGACCTACTTATACCCTATGACTGAGCTCTTCCAATGCCTTATATATTTCCAAGGAGTAAGTGTGAGTTCATCAAAAAACATGCCCCGAAAGGTTCATAGCTGCTTTCAGAATACCTTCAAACCGTAAACGCAAAAGCACCAGCTGTGGCATAGTAATGCAATGGAATAGTAATAATGAAAAATAATGCGCATCTTCCTCAACTTATAATAGGATTCCATCCCAATAAGCCCATTATAAACTGAAAATATCAGGAATCAAAAATGCATTTACTACATGTAACCGACCGAATATCATAGCTTAGGCTAGCCTACCTTAAGTGTGCTCAGAACACTTGCATTCGCCTACAACTGGGCAAAAGCATCTAACACACAGCCTACTGAACTGTTGAATATCTCGTGCCAACCGTGAGACGCTGTGCTGAAAGTGGAAGAGCGGAGCCCCTGATGGGCACACACTGGTTGTGAGTTTACGGGCTCTTTACCCTCGTGAGCCAGTGGCTGATGAGACCACGTACCGCCCGCCCAGGAGAGCTCAAACCTCCAAATTCCGCCGAGCTCCTACTGAACCAACATTGCGTCTGCACCCTCGTCAAGTCGAAAGAATGTTCAGGCGAACCACAGTAAGTCCAGATACACTGCTATTAGAGGAAACAACAAAAACTCAGAAAAGTTCATTTTCAATAGAAAACGGGAGGTATTTGCTTCAGGGCGCCTGGCTGGCTCAGTCGGTAAAGCGACGGGACTCTTAGTCTCACAGTTCTGAGTTCAAGCTCTACGCTGGGTATAGAGATGACTTAAAAATGAAATCTTTTAAAAAATTAAAAATATACATATAAATAAATAAGCGTGTATTTGTATCAACCAGCGCTCTCTACTGGAGTGTGTACGGAAAAAATCTTTCAGCCTTCAGATGAAAATCGAAAAGAAAAAAAAGAGAGCCAAATGGTAAAAGAGAATAGTTTTCCAACTAGTCATACAGACCTGTGACTTCCAAACTAAACTTAATTAATTCAAAATAATGTCTTCGGAAATGTGAGTCATGAAGCTTAACCAGAAAACTGAGATAGCAGACTGCAGATTAGGAAATTAACCTATGCTGAGTAATTATGAGTAGGAGTCAATTTCAGCAAGAATGCACCTGCACTTCTCTCTGGCACCCCGCTTTCGCCGGACCGCTGCGCCCCGACCCGGAGCGGGAGCGCGGGGCTGCAGGAGGCCTGGGGGGCGAGCGGTGTCCCTCCTCCGCCTGCCCCGCCCCCGCCGCGAGCCCGGCCTCCTCCGCCTGGCCCCGCCCCTCACGCCGAGCCCGGCCCCCTCCCTGTGGCCACGCCCCGCCCCAGCCTCCTCCGCCTGGCCCCGCCCCTGACGGGAGCCCGGCCTCCTCCGCCTGGCCCCGCCTTCGCCGTGAGCCCGGCCTCCTCCACGTGGCCCCGCCCCCGCCGCGAGCCCAGCCTCCTCCACGTAGGCCCGCCCCCGCCAGGAGCCTGGCCTCCTCCGTATGGCGCCGCCCCGCGAAGAGCCTGGCCTCCTGGCCCCGAGCAACCGTCGAGCCCTGCCCCTGCCACGAGCCCTGCCTCGAGCCCTGCCCCTTCCGTGTGGCCCCGCCCCCGCCGCGAGCCTGGGCTCCTGGCCCCCAGAAACAGCCTCACCCAGCCCCTGCTGCGAGCCCTCGGACTCCGCGTGGCCCCGCCCCCTCCGAGGCCCCGCTCTCGCGGGAGCCCGGCCTCCTCAGCGTGGCCCCTCCCCCGCCTCACCCAGCCCCGCCCCGCCCCCGCCACGATCCCGGCCTCCTCCATGTGGCCCCGCCCCGCCGCGAGCCTGGCCTGCGCCGGAGCCTCCCGTGGCCCCGCCCCAACCCCACCCCCGCTGCAAGTCTGGACTTCTTGCCCTCAGCCACCGCCTCGCCCCGCCCCCGCCGCGCGCCTGACTTCCTCTCCCAGAGGATCCGCGTGGCCCCGCCCCCTGCCGCAGCGGGCGGACGCCTGGTCTCCGCGTCTCCATGGGAACGGGCCCCACTTCCGCTGAGCTAGGCGGGCGATGGCGGCCGGGGAGCCGGGGGATTTGGGCGGCTACTACTTCAGATTCCTGCCTCAGAAAACCTTCCAGTGTCTGAGCACCCCGGAGACCACCAGCCGGCTCCGCCAGTGGTGAGAGGCCGAGGGCAGGGCGGAACGAGCCCTCCTGCGCCCGGCGGTGGGGCGGCGGCGGCGTGAGCCCGAACTGCGCGCAGGCCCGCCTCCACGGGGCTGGAGGGAAGGGGAGGGTGCCGGGAGCGCGCCCCGCCGGCCGCCGCCGCCGGCCCTCCCCGCGCGGCCCTGTCTCCCCGCCCGGCTCCCTCCCCGCGCTGACGCCGCCCCTACCCCGCCCCGCCATCCCCGCGCTGACCCCGCCCTGATCCCTCCGCTCCCGCTCTGCCCCTGCCCGGCCGCGCGCTGGCCCCGCCCCCTCCGCCCGCGCTGGCCCCGCCCCTCCGCCCGCGCTGGCCCCGCCCCGCGCTGACCTCCGCCCCCACGCTGGCCCCGCCCCGATGCCCCGCCCGCCCCGCCCCGCGCTGACCGCCCCCTCCCTCGCAGGTCCATGCTGGGGAGAGTTGCGGCGCAGGCGTTCGGCTTCGACCAGACGTTCCAGGCGTACCGCAAGGACGACTTCGTCATGGTTGGTGTGAGGGTGGGTGGGGCGCGCCGGGCGGCCGGGCCCCGCTGGAGAACGGGGCGCTCACCGCGGGGGTACTCCCCGCCCCCCGGGCTGGCCGGTGGAGGTGACCGCGTGGGGAAGGGGAGGTGCCCGACTGGGCGCGCTCGGGGGCCGTCGTTAGACCCCCACGCGCACGGGAAAGGGTGCTCTGTCCGCGGTGCGCGGGGGGCTGCGGGGTGTGCGGGGGGCTGCGGGGGCTGCAGGTGCGCAGGGGGCTGCGGGGGCTGCGGGGTGTTCGGGAGGCTGCGGGGTGCGCGGGGGGGCTGCGGGGGCTGCAGGTGCGCAGGGGGCTGCGGGGGGCTGCGGGGTGCGCGGGGGCTGTGGGGTGCTCGGGGGGCTGCAGGTGCACAGGGGGCTGCGGGGTGCGCGGGGGCTGTGGGGTGCTCGGGGGGCTGCGGGTGTGCACACAGCAGCGCACCGACAGCACGTCGTCTCCCGCACAGGGGTGCGCGTGGGGAGGAGGGGGGCCTGCAGTCCGCGGCGGCCGGCTGAGGGCCGCAGAGCGAGCAGGAGCAGCTCGTCCGGCAGGTGTGGGATCCAGCTGTCATTGGGGGCCGTCCTCCTCCCGCCCGCTGCCCTCAGGGGCAGCTGCTCCCTGCAGCTCTGCTCTTTGTGCAGCATGGGCCACAGGAGCAGGGACCACCCTGCCCAAGTGCAACCTCTTTCCAAATAAGTATAACCTTTTGTTCCAGCAAGGACAGAAGTGGGGGGGGGGGGGGGGTCACGGGCACTTCTCAACCCTTGATAGAGGGTTAGGTGGCCAAATGTCTTTCCCTTTCCTGAAGATAGGATTATAATAGTAATATAACACAATGCCATTACTACATGACATTTCTTGAATTATCATGGTTAGATGTTTCATTCATACCAGCGTTGGCTTTCAAATTGATAGTTTTTTAATTAGGATTTTGAGCGGTGAGTTAAAGTGCTACAGAATTGTTCACATAAATCATCTATTCAGTAAATATTTGTTGAATACTTACTATTTCCCTGCTGGAGGATGTTGAAAAGATGAAGAGACCTGATCCCAGCTTGCAAGGCACAGAAGCTAGAAATGTAAAAACCTCTCTACATGGGGCGCCTGGGTGGCTCAGTCATTAAGCGTCTGCCTTCAGCTCAGGTCATGATCCCGGGGTCCTGGGATCGAGCCCCGCATTGGGCTCCCTGCTCTGCGGGCTCCCTGCTTCTCCCTCTCCCACTCCCCCTGCTTGTGTTCCCTCTCTCGCTGTGTCTCTGTCAAATAAATAAATAAAATCTTTAAAAAAAATCTCTCTACAACACAATAAAATAATTGCTACAATGGAGGATACAAGGTGCCTCCGGCACAGAAACATCACCTAATGGAGGGGCATTGGTGTCAGGAAAAATTTCCTGGAGGGCATAAAATTAATTTGGGTTTTTCAACAGAATTCTTCAACAGATTCAAGATTTATCCATAAAGCACAACAGATTTTCATAATACCGGGCCATTTTTTTCTAAATTTTCCTAAATTTCAAGATCTTCATGTTTATATTCCCATATTTCAGTTCAAAGAAGTATACTTATAAAATCATAATTTTTACTCACGTAACTGATTTGGAGGCCAGAAAGCCTAATGGCTCAGACTGCAGCCCAGCGGGGGATCCACTCTGAAGCTAATGAATCCTCGGGACTCCTTGCTGGCCAAGCTCCTTACTTGCAGAGGCCCTTCTAAGGAACTCTGAGGGATCTAGCTGTATGTTCCCATAGTCATGTGTTTTTGAACATTTTCTAAGATAGACATCTTTGTATTCTGAGAGTTCCTAAAATTGTATAAGCTTAGAGCCGTAGGAAACCTGGATCCTCCCCTGATTTGGTCTCCAGCTGTCTGTTCAAATTCCGCCACCACTGAGCTCTGTGACACTGGGCACGTCACTTCACCACCTCCTCAGCTTCCGTTTACTGTTTTGCAAAATGATCACAGTGCTTGGCATGTAAGAAGTATTTTTGAATATGAAAATAGTGCTGAGTATCTGATGGATTATTAAGAAGATTAAAGGAAATTGGGGCACCTGGCTGGCTCAGTCGGTAGAACGTGCGACTCTTGGCATCAGGTCTGTGAGTTCAAGCCCCATGCTGGGTGTAGAGATGACTTAAAAATCAAATCTTAAAAAAAAAAAAAAAAAAAGATTAAAGGAAATATAATAGCAAAATGCTTGGCTCATAATAAGTAATGTTATTGTTATTAATGTTTGTATACTACTTTACAACGCATTTTTCTCTTTTTTTTAAGATTTTATTTATTTGAGAGGGAGGGAGAGTGCGCAAGCACGAGCAGGGGGAGCAGCAGAGGCAGAGGGAGAAGCAGACTCCCTGCTGCGCAGGGAGCCCCACAGACTCCATCCCAGGACCCTGGGATCCTGACCTGAGCTGAAGGCAGACACTTCACCGACTAAGCCCCCCAGGCACCCCCAAAGTTTCTCTATAGTGTGTGCCAGACTGAGCTTTCAGTACATCTTAGACGTTTGTCACTAACCTTTACAACAATATGGTAAATTTGGTGGTTTGACCCCCATTTCATAGCTTAGGAAATGGAGGCTCAAAATGGTTAAATAATTTGTGCAAGAACACCCAGCAAATGATAAGACCCAGGGGCCTTTGACACAAACTTCCGTGTCATTTCCACTACAAACACTCACAACTGAACAAACGGTATTGTTTAAAACTAGAATTCCAGATTTAAAATTTTCCCTTTCAATTTTAAAAACAAATTATGTCCCAAAGTTCATTTGTGAAGGAGTAAATAGATGGAAGGAAGGAAGGAATCATTCCCTCTGCAAGCATTTCCATAGTCTCTAGGTCCGTACGGATGAACAAGACACAGTGAAAGGGAAAGGGTCCAGAGCTGGGGCTGCAGAGCGAGAAGTCAGGTGAAACAGGCCGTGTATACAAACCACCGTGGTGACACAAAAGAGAAAGCAATCTTTGTTTTGTCTGGTTTTTGGCTGAGGTGCTCAGAGGAGGGTTTACAAAAGACCAGCTCCTTGAGATTGGCCCTGAAAGATAGGAAGGAGTTTGTTAAGTGGACAATGTGGGGGATAATATGAGATGGGTGGGAGGGTATTTTAGACCTTTGTGCCCTGCAGAGGAGTTTGGGCTTTATCCAGCTAATGAGGAGGTGCTGAGAGGTTTTCCGGGAGCCAGCAACATTGACAGTACTGCGGTCACCTTGGCAGAAGTGTGGAGGGTAAATTGTTGGGACTGAGTCTGGCGGCAGTGAGGCCGGGCTGGCAACTTGTCCTGTAGACAGTAGAGGACCCTCTGAATTACGACAGCAGCTCCGGGATGGCCTGAAGAGGTGCTTCGGAGAAAGGCAGTACTCAAGGACTGATAGGATACTGAGGGTAAGGCCAACGGGGGACGCGTAGGGTGAGCAAGTTTCTGATGGAGTTGACCGGAGTGGTAGATGATGCTGTTAAAGCCACAGAAAATGCAAAAGAATAAACAAGTAAAATGAGTTTAGCTTCAGGCATTCTAAACTTGAAGTGCATCCAAGTGACAGTATCCTGGATTGTTGAATCTAAGATCTTGCTTTGAGTCTCAAGAGAGAGCTCTGGGCTCGGTATGCGGTGTGGGCATCCTCCCCATTGGGACGAAGGATAAGGAGGGGACTCTTCCACGTAAAGTGCAGCGAAGCAAGTTACAGAGCTTTCTCAAGGTCTGCAGCACACTTCTGCTCACACGTCATGGCCTCATGCCACGGGACTAGGAGGGCAGACTTTGAGCTGAGCACGTTGCTGTCCCAAATAAGACTGGATTCCTTAAGGACGAAGAGAACAGATACTGGATCAGAAACCAGCAATCTGCCGGATAGATGATAGAGTCAGATATCTACTTGTATTTCGTATGCATGGCGTATAATAGACATACATTGAAAATTCTATGTTATATAAAAGAATATATTAATTTAGAAATACTTTTCCCACTCTCACATTTTACGAAACTAGTTTATTCTGATCTTTACATGTACTTTGACATCAGTGTCTTTGTTATCAGTATGACCTGTTTGTGAATCATCCACTATATTTCCAGAGCACATCAGCTTCCCTAAAGTCGAGATAGTCCCTTCTAATGCCTCCCTGGAAATTCTGTAACAAATCCAAAACCATTTGCATATATTAGGGCAGGGCTTTTGGGTGTTTTTGTTTTTGTTTTATTCTTTTGGTGTATTATTAACCCCAACAACATAACAGCTATCATGTTGCTTTATTTGAGGGGCCTTTTGAAGACTTACTTCCATTGCTCCGGGTCAATTCACTTCAGGTCACTTAGACTACTTCCATTTATAGTGGCCTGTAAAATTCAATTATAAGTTGATACTAAAAATTCCCCCCCCTGGAATAATTACTAAATCTGAATTAGATTTCCCTTTTCCTGATTTTTGCAGAAGACATCTAAAAAGCATTCGAAACCAGTATTAATTGAGGTTAATTCCAGCTTATGTTTCTTTTCAAATGTATATTATACAAATTAAGATAATAGCACAAACACTCTTTAGTTTGAAAGACTTTATAAAGTTATAAGGCGACTTGCTTTTTTTTCCGAGGAGTGGTTTTAGGGAAAAGTTACTTTTCCGTATTTGGGTGTGTATGATACCTGTTTACCTTGATCCCTCCACCACTAGGACGGCAAAAGGCCATGCAAAGAGGAACTTCTGCCTTGCATAACGTCAGCATTCACAGATACTTGCTGATTTTATTACTCTTCACCCTGCACACCTGGTCCTCTTCACTGTTCCCTTTCTCATTAAATAGCATTCACTCTGCCTGGAAATGACATTCATGCAAAAATCCCAGGGGTCATGTGTGGTTCCTCCTCCTTTCTTTGTCCCCTCCTCCTGTAGAATCACTGAATCCATTCCCTTCTCTACCTCCCTGCTTGCTGTCCTCTTGACTCATGTGAGCGACGGATCTTTCTGGATTTCAGCGGTACCTTCCTTCCGCACCATTCTCTTAATAGCCCTCCAATTCACGCTCCCTACTGCTGCCAAAGTGTACTGTGAAAAACAGGACTAATCACATCTTTCCTTGCTTAAATCTCTGTAGTATCTTCCTACTACCCTTAGATCAAAATACTCATCCGTCTAAATCAGCATTAGATCAAGATCGTAGTTTAAAAACCAGCAAACAAAGATTCCTGAAAGTTTAGCAGTCAGGCTATCCTGACTTGGTTCCAGCATGACACTAAAAATGACTCTTTTTTAAGGTGGAGAAATTAGCAAGTTTAAAGTCTGTGAGAAAGGAGGGGACATCCCACTCAAGGAAAGTAAAGAGGCTCAGTGTGTCCAGAGTCAGAAGCAGCCATGGTCTGATGAGGTTAGAAGGTCAAACCTGTCACTTTTCTATGTGGCCTTTGGGTAGAATTGAGTTGCTGATGACTTTTAGATTGAGCTGTAGTTCAGGGGAGTGGGAGTGGCGATTACTAAAACAATTACTTGGGTAAACGACTGAAGATTGAAGAAAATCAAAGTTTCCAAATATATAACCTCCTGCTTTTCACTGGAAGTCGTTATTTCTATTTATTAAGTCCCAAAGGTATCCGTACTCGGACATACGGTGTTGTTCATACTTGAAGGTAACAACTTGAAGTTAACAAAAACTTCATCTCTTTATAAAACATGTATTAGACATTTTACCCACTTAAAATTGTCCTCCTTCCCCAATTTGACTTAAATGAGATTCTGTTATAGTTACTTTAGAAGTTAATTCTTGGGGCACCTGGGTGGCTCAGTCGTTAAGCGTCTGCCTTCGGCTCAGGTCATGATCCCAGGGTCCTGGGATCGAGCCCCGCATCAGGCTCCCTGCTCAGCGGGCAGCCTGCTTCTCCCTCTCCCACTCCCCCTGCTTGTGTTCCCTCTCTCACTGTGTCTCTCTGTCAAATAAATAAACTCTTTAAAAAAAAAAAAAAGTTAATTCTTACTATTGTTTATAATAAAGTATCTAACTGGTTCCCCTCAAATTTGTATTTTAGGCTTTCTTCAAAGACCCAAATGTTATTCCCAATTTGAAGTTACTTTCAGATTCTTCTGGACAGTGGACCACATTAGGTAAATAAAACTGACTGTCATCTTTTCAGATGCCCGTTTTATTATTGTGACAAAATTTTGCTCAGGCATTTTCACTATTCACATCCACACTGTGAGTACTGCCTGGCTGGTTGGATCACATCAGGGTCTCCTGGGAGCCCCTGCTCCTGTCCTGGCTTGGTGCCCGAGAGCCCTCATCCTCTCTTTTCTTTCATTGGGGAAGTATGTCTTGTATCCCTTCCATGGACTCCGCTAGATGCAGGGAGCAGCGAGGGGAACTGCAGAAACTGGCTGATGGGCAAGAGGAGAGCATCGCGGAAGATTCCACTGATGGGAGGGTGCCACGGCCCAGCCAGGGGGTACGGGGCAGCCGCCACGGAGCATTCCTAAAGTAATACATAAAGCCACGAAAGAGAGTCTTAAATTCTCACAAAGAGAACCTTATATACATCATAATTTCATAGTACCATGAAACATAGCTAGAAGTTTTAAAGATCACCCAGGGGCTCCTGGGCGGCTCAAGTCGGTTGAGTGTCCAACTCTAGATTTCGGCTCAGGTCATGATCTCGGGGTCCAGGGATCAAGCCCCGCGTCATCGACATCATCAAATTACCCAAACAATTAATAACACTCAAATCTCTTAAATAACTCTCAGGTCAAGGAATAAACCAGAGTTAATAGAAAAGGCTATTTTGAAAACAAAAACATGAACATGATATTTCAAATTTTAGATTGAGGTGTTTTAACAATAGAACACATCATTTTTCCTTTTAGGAAAATCTGGTTAGGAACGTGGATTTGTGCTCAAGAAAAATATAAGTAGATTTTAAATGAGATGGGGTGGTTTTGGTAAATTTGTACATTGCGTGTTCATGGAATTCTAGTAGTCTTACACAGAAATTACTTGCTTAAGGTATTAGTCAAGAACAAGATTACAAACAGTTCATGATGTTAGAATCAGTAGGTTACATTTTATTGCTTTAGGCTAAAGGCCACTGCAAAATTTATAAAGCAAAAAGCTGGTACAGTGTGATCTTAAGAGTACTTACAAAGTTAAACTATCTGAGCAAATGTACTCACTGGTTCAAAATCTGCAAGAGGAAGTCATCAGAGGCACATATCAGTGTTTATAAAACATGTTTGTAGTAACTTCAGTCAATTCCTTTACAAAAATAAGGTTCATTAAAAAAAGTCAACCTCCCCCTGTATTGGTAGACACTTCACAAAACAGTAAAACAGTACTGAGTTTTGTCCTGATGTTTAGAAAAGGCATTGCAGACAGAGGTTCTGAAATTCCACGTGCGCCTGACAGATTCCGTTAGGAGTCCTCTGACACGTTGGCAGCAGACCCAGCGCTCTGATTCTGAGACCGAAGTCTCCAGTGGTTTGTGAGGGTCTCCCACTAGCTCGTTTTTATCTCCTTTGCCATCTTTTCTTTCTCTGAATTATCAACTGTCTTCCCGCTTTTTCTTCTTCGGGCCTTTATAAGCAAAATAAACAGCTTTCAAACATGAGAGAGCAGACATTGTTTTAGCAGGTGAGCCGTTTTGAAGAGTACGATGGGCATCTCCGTCCCTGCCGGCTCCAGCACCTAGCCTGCCACTGTTGGGCCGCTGCGTCCCTCCACCGGTGGCCACGGCCACGGCCCTCTGCACACGGACACGCCGCGCCCTTTGCGGGCTGACACATGACGGACGTGTCCTCTGTGCTCAGCTAAGGGGCATTATAGTCATTAGCTCCTTTGATTCCCAAAACAGCTCCGAGAGGTGTTCTTATCTATCCCGATTTCACAGATGAAGAGTCAGATTGATGAGCCAAGTAATGGGCACCACTTTACTGCTGGCCGGGCTCAACAGGGCTGAGATTTCAAGACCCGGACCTCTCCACTACCCGCCTCTGCCATTTCAGCATTGAAACGAGCACTGTCAGAAAAACAAAAAATAAATAGGAAACCCCCGTGTATTTTAATGGTAGTACCAAGGGGGAAAAAAGTTCTTAACTTCATATGTGATCCTAGCCGTGCAGTATACCTTGTACATGCTGGAGACGTAAGTTTACCGTATTTCTGCATAACAGTTAGCATGTGCTATGGACTGAATTATGTCCCCCCAAAATTCTTGTGTTGAAACTTTAACCCCCAATGTTAGAGTGTTTGGAGGTGAGGCCTTTGGGAGATAATTAGGTTTAGATGACATCGTGAGGGGCCCTCAGGACAGGATTAGTGCCCTTAGAACAAGAGAGAGAGAGAGAGCAGAGCTCCCAGCCATGTGCGAGTCAGGAAGAGTGCCTTCACCAGGAACCAAAACAGCCGGCCCCGCGGTCTCGGACTTCCCAGCCTGCAGAACTGTGAGAAATCCATGTCTGTTGTTTAAACCAGCCAGACTCTGGTGTTTTGTGATAGCAACCTAAGTAGACTACTGCAGATTGCCGGGAGAGGGGGAAGTGGCTTCGAAACTATGCGATGGGTATCGGTGGGGAGAGTTTTGAGTGCATCCCAGCCCAGATATATGGGTGGGAAGCTTGATTCTAGTGAGGTCCCATACAGAAATGAGGACCTTGTTAGCAGAAACTGGAGGAAAGACAGTCCATAAAATGGCAGAGACCTCGGCTGAATGATGATGTAGTGCTTTGCGGAAGGTAGAATTTGCAAGGGATAAAATTGTATGTTTAGCTGAGAGATCTCTAAGCCAAGTATTGCAGGAGCCGCCGGGTTCTTCCTGGGTGTTTATAATTAAGTAAGAAAGGAAAGAGATGGATTGAAGAAGGAATTGTTAAGGAGGAACCAGAGCTTGAAGATTTGGAATATTCTCAGCCTTTTCATATTGTAAAAACAAAACAACAACAACAAAAAAACGAGAAAGATTCATCTGAAGAGAACAAATGTGGCTGAGCAACCGTGTGATACAGAGAGAAGGCACGTAACTCAGGCTTGCCCAGCCACTTCAACAGAAACCCAGGACTGAGGTGGGATTGTGCCCGGAAAGACCCTGCCAGTTTGAACTACAGGGAACGGATCGCAGATCCTACAGGACCAGACCAGAGAGCCATTTGGCTGCAGACACGGCCGTTCTTCAGGAGCAGAGAAAGGCTGAAAGGCAACTCGGGTCCTCAGGGCCACACCTCAGTTTCAGGAACACACGGAGGGGGAGCATCTTAAAGGCTGGGCCACCATCCCCAGCAGGTCGGGAAGGCAGAGCACTGAACCAAAGAGGAGTATTCTTGAGGCTTAAAATCTCATGAAATTTCCCTTGCCAGGTTTCAGGCTTGCTTAGGACCATCACCCTTTTTTTTTTCCTGCTTCCCCCTTTTGGAATGGAAATGTCTGTTCCTTGTCTCCCCAGTGTATTTTGGAAACATGTAACTTGTCTGGTTTACCAGGTTCATAGCCAGAGAGGAATTTTGCCCCAGGACGAACTGAACCTCCAGTCTCACCCATATCTGATTGAGGTGATATGTAGGTGAGACTTTGGACTCTAGACTTTAGGGTTGATGCTAGAATGAGGTAAGACTTTGGGGGCTGTTAGGATAAGATAAGTGCATTTTGCATGTAAAAAGGACATGAATTGGGTGGGGGGCAGAGGCAGAATGCTTTGGACTGAATTGTATCCCTTCAAAATTCATTTGGTGAAGCCATGACCCCACCCAAAGCCCCCATCTCAAAATACCATTACATTTGGGGGTTAGCACTTCAATATATTAATTTTGGAGGGACATAATTTAGTCCATAGCAAATGCTCTTTCTATGCCTCCTATTAAGTGGTTTGAATTTAATTACCTTTTCCTCACCATCCAAACCCTCCTACCACTCGCCGCATGGGAGCTAGGGTAGATTTATGAACGTGGCATGTTGCGCAATGTCAGCCCGCCTCCGGGGGCCACCAGCCCATCTCTGAAGACTGTGTGGATCTATGCTGCTCCTGCTCAGACACAGTTCCCGTCTCCAGACACCCCTCGTGCCTCACACAAGCCCAGCTCAGGAGCAGAACGAGGGCAGCAGGTCCTAGCCGGACTCCGGGTGGACAGCCAGGAGGAGGAAGTGCAAATAATCGCCAGTGTTACTCCTCAAGCTCGAGCTCCTCCTCACGTCAGAGATGAAGCAGATGTGTCAGGAGAGGGAGGACCAAGGGCTCCCCCACCTGGGTGTGCTATTCTAGGGAGAACCTGCAAAGAACACCACCCCTTCCTTATAGCTGAGAGCACGCGCGCGCGTGTGTGTGTGTGTGTGTGCACATAAAAGAGAAATTGATCCATCAAGGCAGTAGTAAAAATACTCATTTTAATCTTTGTGTCTTTCTGTAATTTAGAAGTGCTTCTACTAATGGAAACTCCGTTCCTACAGGACGCATTCAGGAAATTGGTTTGGGGTGCCGGAAGGTGTGGAGGGTTAGAACTGCAGCTACAAGAGGAGAATAGACCAAACACCGTGGTTACAGATTTCTCTAATTCCAGACTTGTGATAACTTGATTAGGGCCTGTTTGCAAGCTTACCTTGACCTGGAAAAGCTATTTTTCATAATAGACGCTGTAAATGAGATCACAAGGGAGAAATTTTTAAATGGAGAGAAAAATTTTCAAGACATCCTCAGGACTTTAGAAATACCCATTACTTACATTAATTAAAGTTTTTGTAATACGAATTATAAGGCATGGAACGTAATACAAATCCAAAATCGTTTCACAAACTGGTTCCTATGCTTTTATAGGGCACTTCTGACATACGGATTAAAACTGACGGGGCACCTGGGTGGCTCACTTGGTTAAGCGACTGCCTTCGGCTCAGGTCATGATCCTGGAGTCCCGGGATTGAGTCCCGCATCGGGCTCCCTGCTCGGCGGGGAGTCTGCTTCTCCCTCTGACCCTCATGATCTCTCTATCTCATTCTCTCTCTCAAATAAATGAATAAAATCTTTAAAAAAAAAAAAAAAACTGATGTAAGAACACCTACACAAAACACGTATCTCATTTTCAGGCATTTCCTAATTTACATATCCCTCATCTTCGCCTGAAAGTGTGAAATTTTGTTTCAGACTTTTAATGATTAATAAAAATAAACTGCAAAATAATAACAATAAAATCCCTACACTGATGTGTCTTTTAAATATATCAAGATATGTGTCTTACTTGGTTACTAGAATCTCTGTATGGTGATATTTATTTTGGGAATAATTGAGAATAGTAAGTTAATTTTTATATCTCTGTAAAATAATTTTTTTCAGGAACTGAAGTGAAAAAAATTGAAGCTATAAATGTTCCTTGTACACAGCTTTCAATGTCATTTTTTAACCGGTTGCATGATGAAGATATTGTACGAGACAATGGACATATTGTTAAATGCTTAGATTCTTTTTGTGATCCCTTTCCTATTTCTGATGAGTTACGAAAAGTAAGTACAGATTTTTAAAATTTCACTAATAGAATTTTATTTTGGGAAATGCTTAATGTCAAAAACTTTTGCCTGCCTAAAATACATAAAATACCTCTTATCAGTGAATAATGATCAGCAATAGTCATTACATTGGTAGATTTTTTCTTGGATGGGACTTTTACTCTCAACTTAGTTATTCGTGTATTTCAGTTTCCAGCCAGACGCTCCGCGCAGCGTGCGGGACGGCCCCCACAATGCAGTTATCTGGCCCAGAATGGCAGCGCTGCTGGACTAGAGAAATCCCCACCTGCTCAGCTGATGGCGGTTTTTCTTCAATATGGGGCTCCTAACATAGCCAGTGAATATATAAAAACATCCCTGTAGTAAAAATCTTTTCATCTCACTGCTGAGATCAAAAAAGCAATTGGATTAACTCATTTTTGTTCTAGCGAGAGGTATATGAACTTGAACCAGAAGACAGATTATTTACCTAATTCCTGAGTTATTATTTATAAGATAATAAATTTAGACAAATTACTCAATATTTAGAGCCCCAAGATCTTATCTGCACAACATAGAGATTAAAATGCCTATGGGGGGGGGGGGTAGGCAGGGCGCCTGGGTGGCTCAGTTGGTTAAGCGTCTGACTCTTGGTTTCAGCTCAGGTCGTCATCTCAGGGTTGTGAGATCAAGCCCTGCATCGGGCTCCACACTCAATGCAGAGTCTGCTTGGGATTCTCTCTCCCTCTCCCTCTGCCTCTCCCCCACCCCATAAATAAACCTTTTAAAAAATGCCCATTTGGGGTACCTGACTGGCTCAGTAAGAAGAGCCTGCAACTCTTGATCTCAGGGTCATGAGTTTGAGCTCCACATTGGGTATAGAGGTTACTTAAATAAATAAAAAACAAAAAAATAATGCCCATTCTATCTTCTTTCTGAAATTGTTGAGATAATGAGTTGAGAAAGCATTTAAATGCACTTTTTAAAAATACGAAATGTTGAAATGTATTATTATTATCATTGTTTTAATTATGAAGAAAGACTATTTACAAAGTGGTTAAAAATTAGGGCCTTTATTAATAAAGATTTTATTGGTTTATTTGAGAGAGAGAGAGCACAAGCCAGGGAAGGAGGATCAGAGGGAGAGGGAGAAGCAGGCTCCCCGCCGAGCAGGGATCATGACCTGCAGGTTAACTGGCTGAGCCACCCAGGCACAGGGCTTTGGTATCAAATAGACATAGGTTCAAATCCAGGCTCTGCCACTTAATAACTGTGATACTTGACCTCTCTCTTCATCTGTAAAGTAGGGATGATGTAAGAATTGTGTAGCTCAATGCCTGGTGCTTAGTAAGGTTCCAGGAATATGAATGACTACTGATTACTAACATTATTCTACCCTAAGAGAGAGGGAAGTCGAAGTCTAATTTCTTGCAAATCCAGATGGGCATGAACTAGGGAAGTCACCACTCGAGCGTTCTGCACACACAGTTCTGTCTGTCGGGGACCAGGGGGCATCCAGCCAGTGTGTGCGTTCATCTACACTAGGAGAACACCTAGGAGAACTCTTAGTTGAAGAAGAAAATAAAATTAAGTCATCGAGAACAACTAAACACACAACTGGAGAGACTGTATTGAGTTACTCCGTAGTGAAGTATAATCTATAACAGACGATAATGCAAGTGCTACAGAGTGAGAATCTGACAGTAATTTCTACTCTTCCTTACCAAGGGTGGGAAATTCACCTTTAAGAAGTGTCTCTGGTCTAGTCTGGCTCCCCTTCCTTTGGGCACTGCTGACATCGCTCATGTCTCTGTCACGGCCCTCTCTGCTCACACACGCACCCCCTGGTCGCGAGGCCCTTGGCCCTGGCCCCAGGGAGCTCGTCATCGCTGGGACGGAGAGCCTGGGCAGCCGACGTCCCGGGAGGCCAGCGTGCTCTCCCTGCTCTGCAGATCTGTCTTCGTTACTTCCGTGAGCAGCACTTGTGTTCAGGACGCGCTGGGCTCTGTGTCCCTGCGTGCTGCCTCCCGGCCTTGCTCTTGGGTTCTTTGCCACTCTGCATAAGGGGGAAGGATTTAACTTGGTCGCTCTCTGGCTGAAGAAAATGAATGGAAGCCGTCCAGCGTTAGCCTGAGCAGCACCGACTGTGTCCGGTACGGGCGGACCGTGACCTCCTTCCTGACTGCCGCGCACAGTCTGACTCCTGCAGCGTCCGGACCTGCTCTCAGAGGGCCCGGCCGCCGCCCAGCTGTGTGCACGCCGGGAGACGGAGAGCCACACGGACTGTTCTCACCTTTATTCCCCAAATACTTGCATTCCTGTAAGCTTTACATTGCACGGCCTAATCAGTTCAGTAGCGAGAGTGCTCACGTAGGAACGTGTTAATTCATCATTCCTGAGAGCTTTAGTATTGAGCCAGGTCTTTAGGTAGCTGCAAACTCACATTATTTCCTCCCCCCGGGCAGTGGGGCGGGGGGGCGAGCACGGGGCAGGTGGTGCATCCAGGGGACACGCACTGGGACAACACCACAGAGTTGATTGTTTTTTTTAAATGCCTCTTGTCTGGTGACCTTGTGGTGAATACTCATTTGAGATAGGGGTGTAGACAATTCAATAAAAGAAACATGTTATAGCATACACTCATCCCCTTGTTCATAGCTGCCATGATCAACAAACTAGTTAGTTGTGTGTAACGCCCCACAGTATGAGAAAATCGCCCGCGTCAGACCCAGTCCCACTCTTTTCTGAAGGAGCTGGTTGGGTCTCCAGAGAGCAAGAGCCAGTGTAGACTGGTGGTATGTAGGAAGAAGGGGCCTGGAGTCCACGACAGAGTGAGCGGGGCGGGGAGGCCATGCACACACTCAGGGCGGATTAGGACGCCCCACTGGGGTGGCCTCTGGATTGAAGCGAAGGCGGTAGGCCTTAAGGATGGAGAGGTTTCTCCATTTATTTACTGCTCCTTGTTTGCCCACAAGATTTCCGGTGACTCCACGCTAAGATTGCAGTAGCTCAAGGACTAAAGATAGAAACTAGTACAAAGGTGCAGAGAGGAAGAAGAGAAGGCTTAGATTTAGGTTTATCCCTTCCACTGAACCTCAGTATCTCGTGAGAAACTGGAGGGAAAATGAGAGCCAGTCTCACAGATCACTCCTTCCAGTTGTCCAGGACGGGTTCTTAAAATAGATCCTAGATTATATGTAAATAAATAAATTGAAACTTTTGAAAACAAAAATTAGAACCTCAACTCATGTTACATTAAGATGAATTTTATCATTGTCCGTAGATGTTGCTCGTGGAAGACTCAGAAAAGTATGAGGTATTCAGCCAACCTGATAGAGAAGAGTTTCTGTTCTGTCTTTTCAAACATCTTTGCCTCGGTGGAGCCCTTTGTCAGTATGAAGATGTGCTTCACCCATATTTGGAAACCACGAAGCTTCTCTACAAAGATCTAGTGAGGTAATGTGGCCAGACCATGGCAGGGACGTCTCTGGCTCCTGGAGCGTGCTGTGCGTGTATGCAGGACTGTATGCATCTGCTGTGGTCCTGTTAGCCCCCCAAGTGTGAGCACGGCGGCCCGGCCCCTTCTCACAGCCGCCCCAGCCTCCCAGGCCAGGGCGCTCAGAGCGCGGCCTCCAGGGCCCCCGTCCCTACTTCCCCGGAGACGGGCCGCGGGCCCGCTCCACAGTGCCTTCCCCCAGGCCTGTGCGCGAGGTCCCTGGGCAGGTGTGAATTTGCTGGACTAACAGTAAAGTATCACCTTTGTTTAAGGAGGTGGAAGAATTTTCATCTGGGCGTAATCTTTACCTTTCCAAATTAATCCCAAATCCCAGTTTGTTTTAGGGATTCCACTAGGGTTTTTTTTTTTTTTTTCTTTTTGAAGGTTAGATTGGGATAAAAACTTCATAAATCATTTGTTTATACTTTCACTGGGTTTTCAGTGATGCAGATACTGGTTCACCTTTACAGGCTAAAGCAACGGGAACGGGGAGAGCAAAGGGTCCCAGGGTTTAGTTACAAAATTGTACTTTAATAGGAAAACAGAATTAGCTTCTCTTTGGACTCTTGATTGTTGCTTATACTCACTTCAGTTCTCATTTCTGCTCTGTGTGCCTACCGCTGCCCAACAAAATACATGATTTAGTTATCTTATTCGTTGTTTCAACACGGTTTTAAAAACAAAGAAAATTTAATTTAATGCCTCTGATTTTTGTGAAAAATTGTGTCAATACACAAAGATGGTGGAAAGAGCTTTGTTAGAAACAGACTCCAGAAAAACATACACATACTTTCCAAATATTCTGTCCTTATCATTTGCAGCTCATGAAAACTTTGGAGCTTGCTTCTGGAACAGCCTGGAGTGTCCCCTGGGTGTGGCTCGTCCCGCGCGCGCGTGCGAGCGCACGCACACACGCCTGCGCACACGCACGCACACACATGCACGCACACAGATGTGCACACAGGCTCGCACTCATGCACTCACACACACACACGTGCACACACAATCTCGCATGCACACAGGCTCGCACACGCGCTGCTGCCTCCGCAGGGTGCTCTGCTTCCCTGGCCACATGAACCTGAGGAATTCCTCACCACCCTGTGCCCTGGAGGAGGGGATTCTGCTGGAGGTGTTTGAAATAGAAATAACTTCAGAACCTAAACCTTGAGGAACTGACACTTTTCCCAGCGTCCCTTCCCTGGATGCTCACCCGTGACTCCTACACTCCTTGGGTGCTAAGAAAAAATACAGCTCTGGGGGTGACAGCCACTCGTAAAATGAGGAGTCAAAGCACAGGGCATCTTAAGGAAAGAATAGGAATCGTGTCCACAGAATCACTTTATCAGGCAACTGGCAGGTGTTAATTTTGTGCACAGAGCCAGGCTCCAGAGAGACGACAAGAGGGGCATCAGACAGTCCTTGACATTAAGGAGGTTACAAGAAACTAACATATCCTAAAGGTATTGTTTAAAATCTTTTATAAGTAAAAATTTTATGAAATCAAATGTTCAATTTTGTATAGGCAAATGTTTGCAGCTCTTGGTACTGTAATAAATGCCCCAGAAGTTCAAAAGGGGAGATTGTCAGGGTGGCTGTGAGCAGTTAGGGAAGTCTTGATGGGATGGGGTCCCCAAGGCCCGTGGACAGAAGAGCAGTCTGTCCCCCGCAAGGGGAGACGCGTCACAAGTCAAACTTACAGAGTCAACTCTTACTTGAGAACCACTAAATATTTCTCTTGATGATCCAAGTTTAAGCATGCTTATGAATTTCGTTGCTGAATGAGGAGATGTGGAATTGTCTTCCCAACGCAACTTTGGTAGAAAATTAAGATTGGAATAAATATTTGCTTAAGATGGCATTAAGTGGGGGCGCCTGGGTGGCTCAGTCGTTAAGCGTCTGCCTTCGGCTCAGGTCATGATCCCGGGGTCCTGGGATGGAGCCCCGCATCGGGCTCCCTGCTCCGCGGGGAGCCTGCTTCTCCCTCTCCCACTCCCCCTGCTTGAGTTCCCTCTCTCGTTCTCTCTCTCTGTCAAATAAATAAATAAAATCTTTAAAAAAAAAAAAAAAAAGATGGCGTTAAGTGTCAACAAGGCAGTTGAGTGGATTAAGTGATCCCAGTCCCTTCAGAGCTCTGTTGGTTTGCTTATCACTTGCTCTGCCTGTGGCCTTTCTAACTTGAGTCATGTTGGTTCGGGTCAGATGCGATCTGATTTGGTCAAAGTGAGGATATAGGGTGGATCGATACAGCTCTTATCGAGGGATGTGGGAACTCCGAGTGTTGTCAGTAGTTTTTCAGAATCCTGAGCCACATGTCCAAACAAGTCATTTGGGCAAGCCGAATTAACCAAGAAGGATATCGTTTTCTCCTGTTCCTTCCCTTGAATTTTGGGTGTTTCCACAGTTTTTAGACAATCATCTGCTATCTTTCTAACTGTACGCGGGGTAGCTGCTTGCATGACCTCACCCGCCCCTGCGGAGAAGCGTCCTCAGCAGGCCCCTCCGGAAAAGCCCGACGCGTTTGTCTGTGGTGCTGCGTGCACACCGCAGAGCTGGGTGTTCGCGGTCTCTGGCTCACACAGAAGGGTAAAAACATTCTTAAGATGTTGTTTCCCTCATCCGTTATTACGAGTCCTGTAAAATAACACTCTAAATGTTCTGGAAAATGCCTTCTTTTCAAGGATTATGGTCTTTCAAATAATATGGTGGTATTTCAGAACCATTTCATTAGAGAGTAGATGACCAGTTGTTTGGTTACATTTCAGAAATGTTGATGCAGAAATAATTGCGTAGTTACTAATGGTGCCTTTGTCTTTTCTGCTTCCAATATTAAACACATGCTCTTGTCAGAGTTTTTGGAGAGGTTTTCCAAACTGCATATCTGCCCCAGATGTGAAATTTTATGATTTTAGCTGAGAGGCTTAGATTATGGCTTCAGACGCTAATCAAGCAGTGGATTCTTATTTCTTAAAATGAGCAGAGTTACCTAGAATGGTCCGTGAAACTTGCTTGGAGTCAATATGGGATCGAGCCTCAGAAATCAGCACAGGGGATTTTAAGAAACTGTTCATGATTTTACTTCTCAACCAGTAGTCTGATCACACTTTTAAAAAGAACTCTACGGAAATTAGGTTCTCACACTTGAAAGCCTCAGTTATCTGGAGTGAGCGGTGAGCGCCACGGTCTGACGCGGGTCTGCTGTTAGTAGTTAGTGTAGCCTAGAGCTCGAGCCAGTTCCCCCACCCTGTCTTTCCTCTTCTAGTTGGCTAGGAGATACCGGACAGGCGACACTCTACTTGATCTACGAAAAATAAGAAATTATCTGAGAGCTACTTTAAAGTAAGAGTAACACAGGATCAGAGGTAATAAAATGGGGTCATATGGTTTATTTCTAGTAGGAACCAACTTCTAATAACTTTCAACGGTAGTTCCTTTTTTGTAAGTAACACGCTTACAGTGCATGTTGGTATCTTTGAGTTATTGTTAAATACTGAATTTTCTTCTGAGTTTATTTGATAAGCACAAACTTTTATAAGGGTTTGTTTGGGGTCTTTTGGTAATTTTTTTAACTGGGCTTATTTACATACAGTAAAGTGAACAAATCCTAGTGTATCTATAGCGTAGTGAATTTTTATATGTCTGGACCCCTATAACCACCTCCAGATCAGGACTTCAAATCAGTTATGACCGTAGGCAGGTTTGTGTTTTGATCAGGGTGTCATATAAGTGTGTACTGTGTATGTGTTTTATATGTAATGGTTACAGTCATCCCTTGCATAAGCACAGAATTTTAAGTGTAGTCTTCAGTTTTTAAGCAGCACACGTTAAGCATTTGAGAAATAAAATGACCTTGGGGCACCTGGGTGGCTCAGTTGGTTGAGTGTTGAACTCTCAGTCTCCACTCCGGTCTTGCTCTCAGGATCGTCAGTTTAAGCCCCATGTGAGGCTCTGCGCTGGGCGTGGAGCCTAATTAAAAGAAAGTGACCTCAATCCATGTCGTAGAGATATACAGAAAGTAATTTAATTCCATGATTTCTGGGTTTAGATTTGAGTGGAACGTTTTAAAGATAAAAACTGCCTAAGGACTTTGAACCCTGAAACGACTTAGGTCTGGCCACCAGTAGGGGCACAAGCTCACCTACACTCACGCACACTCGCGCTCAGCACGCTCCCCTTCCTCTCCTCTTCTCTCCCTCCCCGTTACTCTTCACACGTAGGGAAGGAGAAGCAGTACTTGGGCCTGTAAAGTGAAGAAGACGGACATCTTCCGTTAAATGTCAGCTACACGCATCCCACCTGTGGAGTGCCTTGGAGCTGTGTGTTGGCGAGCGCGGGGAAGGAACCCGACTCTGCTCCCAGAAATACCACCCGTAGTCTGAGTGTCTCAAATATCTTGCTTAACTTCTCTGGTTCTGTTGTCTGTAAACTCGGTAAAATAGTGCCAGCCAAGCTCCCTGACTGTGTGGTCTTCAGACGGGGTCCAGGATACAAGGGCGTCTGGCAGATTGTAAAGCATTACAAAGATCAAGTGTCTCAGTCTCTCTCTGCGGCTCAACCCCTGTGTCCCAGCGCACCCAACCCGCTACACAGGTCACAGGCAGTCTTCTGTGGGGGGAGTGACTGAGAGAAAACGAGTGTCATGTGACAGAATTTAACAATCCATAATTTAATAAACAGTTTCCTTAGGCCTTCTCCCACTCGGTTCTCAGACAATGCCTGTGTTGCGTGGGAGAAAACTGATGTCCAGGAAGGCTGATGTTGCCCGAAGGGCAGTGCTCACTCAGGGGCCGAACTGGCCTGTGAGCTGAGTTGGTTGAAGCCCGTAGTTCACATGCTTGTACCTGCTGTCTACACTCCGGTCTGTCTACACGCCAGCCCGACTCTTACCAGCTACTCTTTTTCCAGTAATTGTCTCATCAGAGCACAAAGCCTCTGACCGCCCAGGTCCATGTTCTGCCGTTCGGCTGGGTGACCAGTCTAGGTGGACATGATCTATTTCTGTTATATATGAACAAGAACGCCTGAGTAGTAAAGGGGATCAGTATTTTAAATGTATTATGCCAATGCTTGCTGTATTTAAAATGTGTCCCTTTCCCCCTATTTTAGTGTTCGAAAGAATCCTCAGACCAAGAAAATACAAATTACTTCTTCCGTCTTTAAAGTCACAGCATATGTAAGTGCGGAGGGGGATTCACAACCGATCAGTTTAATCCCTTGTTATTCAGAGGGCTGTTACAACTCAGTGAGCAACCAGTTCAAGGTTATGGCTAGGAGAAAAGACGATGGTATTTAGTTCTTTGCTAAAAGTAAAAGTTGATAAGGTATGGCTTTATTCGGAGAGTCACCCGAACTTCTCCCCCTCCTTTCTGTTGCCCGTGTCTAATAATAGTTCTCACGTATTTAAGACCTGAATCTGTGACTCAGATGGAGTAGGACACGGTTCTCTAGTCTGCCAAGCCATAACGTATACGGCAAACAAGTAAGAACACCATAAATGGCTTTACATCACAGAATAAGTTGCTTGAATTCTAGGGTCATACAAAGATTATCTGCACATTTGAGGCAATTTCTAAGTATCTTTATTCAATCACTTAACAAATATTACTGAACATCTGTTGTGTATCAGCTACTGTGTGGGGCTAGGGCACTTTCTGCTGACAAACCAGAGAAACCTACCTCGTAATAGGTAAGGGCCACATTCTAAAAGGAAGCAAAGATAGAAGAAAATTGCAAAATAACAATTTTTGCAATAGTAGCACTTTAAAAACACTTTTTCAAAAGATAAGCATTCCTTTTGGACTGTAAGTTCCTTAAGGTCAGGAATTACGTGGGTTTGTACAGTTGACTGTGCTGTCACAAGATACTTTAAAATATCCGTTAGGGGCGCCCGGGGGGCTCGGTCGTCGGGCGTCTGCCTTCGGCTCGGGTCATGGTCCCGGGGTCCCGGGATCGAGCCCCACGTCAGGCTCCCTGCTCTGTGGGGAGCCTGCTTCTCCCTCTCCCTCTCCCCCTGCTTCTCCCTCTCCCACTCCCCCTGCTTGTGTTCCCTCTCTCACTGTATCTCTCACTGTCAAATAAATAAAATCTTTAAAAAAAAAAAAAAAGTGATCACAGGGACGCCTGGGTGGCTCAGTTGGTTAAGCGTCTGCCTTCGGCTCAGCTCATGATCCTGGAGTCCCTGGATCGAGTCCCGCATCGGGCTCCCTGCTCGGCGGGGAGTCTGCTTCTCCTCCCTCTGACCCTCCTCCCTCTCCTGCTCTCTGTCTCTCATTCTCTCTCTTTCAAATAAATAAATAAAGGGCGCCTGGGTGGCTCAGTCGTTAAGCGTCTGCCTTCGGCTCAGGTCATGATCCCAGGGTCCTGGGATCAAGCCCCGCATCGGGCTCCCTGCTCCGCGGGAAGCCTGCTTCTCCCTCTCCCACTCCCTGCTTGTGTTCCTGCTCTCGCTGTCTCTCTCTGTCAAATAAATAAATAAAATCTTTAAAAAAAAAAAGAAAAGAAAAAGAAAATATCCGTTAATTACCAATTTACTGTCAAAGATTTGATGTATGTTTCATGACATTTTAACAGAAAACATGTAATAGTTACATATGTTGTTGATGATCTATAATGTAGCTCTTTCTCTTTCAGGATGGCGCTGGTGTGTGTTACCCTTCAACAGAGAGTCACGAACAGACATTTTCTTACTTCATTGTGGATCCGATCAAGCGTCATGTTCATGTTTTATACCACTCTTACGGTGTGGGGGAAATGTCTTAACAGGTTCTTTCCGGTTATCTATTTTGATACTGTTTTATTTACCAATTTTTAATTTTAATGCCAAGTTATAGGTAAACATTTACTTTGCAAGTCAATTCAAGTAAAATATAGAGAAACTGCTTGGAGCAGAAGGAGACAAGTACCAAGATGCCTTTCTTTAAATGTATCTGGAATAGTAACGTGAGGACCAAATTCCATCCCAAACACAATCTACACCAGAACAGTCTTGGAATTTTTGCAGAAAGTTACAAAGAACTAAAAATCTAGTTCATATTTGTTGCATTAAGATTTAAGTAAGCCCTCGATTTTCCATGTGTTTTATTTTAGAAGCTAATTAATTCTGGGTTGAAATTGTGGCAGAAAACTGAACATCACTCTATTGATCATTAATATGAACTGTTCGCTTTTCAAATTTGAGTTTCATTTCATTACATTTCTTCATTGCATAAAGATTTACGTCTCTAGGGCTGCAAAGTGCGTCACAATTCCTTTGCTTCATTTGTTCCACTTAAAATCCTCAATAAAACAGTAATGTTCTGAAAGTAATCGTAAACTCTTTTATCACATAATAAATTAAAACTGCGGTTGTCCGCTAGCTAAGAGACATGCACAGAGAGAGTTGTCCTGATGGTATTAGGTTGGCAGACAGGTAGAGAGCAGGTGCCTTACGTTACATGCTCCTGCGTCCTCATTACGTTCGTAGAATGGATGTGTGACTTAAAATCTTGAGTGGAAAAAATGACTGGGGGTGTCTGCCTGCCTCAGTCCGTGGAGCATGAGACTCTTGATTTCAGGGCTGTGGGCTTGAGCCCCACGTTGCGGGTAGAGAATCCTTAAAAATAAAATCTTGAAAGAAAGAAAGAGAGGGGGAGGGAGGGAGGAAGAAAGAAATGATTGACATGCATCCCAAAGGGGATAAAAAGCAGGCAAGAAATGCTGAGACTTTGAGGAGAGGCAAGTTTGGAATATGCTTCTGTGTTGTAAGAATAGGAATGACAATCTGGGATTTGTCCCCATGGATTTATCTGGAAAGCAGTTGGCAATTGGGGTATAGAGCTCAGGACAGTTTGTCTCACTTCTAATACAGTGCTCGGCACATTAAGTATTTGTTGAATGAATATTTTCCAGATATGTTCCTAATATCTGTAGGTATTTTTTAAACCATATAAGAAACGTAGAATTAGGAACTCAAACGTCGCACGAGCCCTGCTGCGTACCGCACAGACCCTGGGGACTCTCTCCTAATCCATCAGCTGGCCAAGCAACAGTTCGTTTGAGTATCAGCTCTGTGCAAGGCCTGTGCTGTTTCTTTGGGAAAACCAGTCTCTCTGAGCCTAGCGGAGAAGGGAGCGTGTAAGAGTGTGTGTGCAGGGCGCAGCCGCTGCCTGAGTCCGGCCTTGGCCTGGCCTCCACCGAGGAGCGAGGGGCGGGTGGGGTGTCAGCACCTGGAGGGGGAGTGGGGGCGGGAAGTGGGAGGTGGCAGGCAGGGTGCTGGGGCCCGGCCCTGGGCTCCAAGTGCAGAGCCCAAGCTGGGGAACGGATCCTGCGTGGTGGCCAGTGTCCCTCCTCTGCTTTAGAGTGGGAGGCACAAAACCCCTTTGAGGAAGATCGCTCCGTTGTTGTGGGATAATCATTTTAATGACCCGTCTGCGATTACGCACATCATCGGTGTTGAGGGTAGAACAGCACAGCAATAAAGGATTGGGGCTGGGCAGCCCGATCGCCTGGGTTCTTAGTTCTGCCCGTACTTGCTGTGTGACTGAGCTAGTTATAACCTCTCGTGCCTGACTTGCCTCATCTGTAAAATGGGGCACGTAGGGCTTTTCTTCATAGGTTACTGTGAAAATTACGTACATTAATCGTCTGGGCTCAGAATGGCGCCAAGCACATGGCTTCAGAGTGTGTGGATTTGGGCTCTTTTCATTCTCTACTGAGGAAATATGAAAAAGTCGGGAGCTAAACTGTCTGCATAATAATGTAAAAAAACTGTCTTCAGTTTAGAATTGCTTTTTCATAGGTTCTACTGTTACTGACTTGACCAGAGTCGGCACAAGCGGTGGGGATCGGTTCCCCTGCTCTGGGCCCCGGAGGATGCAGAGGACGTGCACGTGTGCTCTGAGAACTTCTTTGGCAGCGTTTTGCACATGTAGAATGATTTGCTCACCTCACCCATTTGCAGCTGTGTAATGTCTGTCGTGGAAACAGGCCCCGTGTGTCTGTGGCTCATCCCGAGGCCCCCTGTGCCTGGCACGGTGCCTGGCGCTTGACCTACGCTCCGCATCTGTCCTCTGGTGACCGGGAGAAGGTGGCCGTGGAGGTGTGACTGCAGGCGTGGGGAGGGCCGGAGGGGAGGTGGGTGAGGAAGGCCCCAGAGCATCCTCACGCTCGGCCCCGCATTCGTTCCGCACGCTGTTCTGATCCGGGCGTAGCCACACAGGCTGGGACGAGACCCGCAGCCTGGGTGAGCGGGACAGCAGTGCCCCCCCACCGACCAGCCAGGGGGCAGGGCTTCTCTGCAGGGGGAAACGGGCCGTGGGGACAGGTGACAGCACAGCGGTTTCCTGGGACTTGAGAACATTCTCCAGAAATTCCGAACGTTACTTAAGGAAAGAAGGCTCACAGGATTATAATTTGGACAATTCAAAGGGGCCTTAGGCTAAAAACCAGAGACCCTGGGACTCTGGGGTCCCGTGAGCAAAGACAATACAGGTGGAAATCACAGGTGGTTTGGGGGACTCGAGTCCACCTGACTAGCTGGAGCTGAGGAGTCCTGTGCAGGACTTGCGGGTACTAACGGGAGGCAGACTGACCTGGTCACTGGGGGCTGTGGGGACAAAACTAAGAAATGGTGATGCACAGCAGTCATTAAAGACTTCTGAGCAGGGCGATAGCATCATGGAAGCCGTATTCTGGAACGATTAGTCTGGCAGTGAGGAAGTGGAGTGAAAAAAGTCCAAAGATCAAATAGAAGATTATCACAGTCGTCAAAGCACGGAGTTGACCCATCTGAGTTACCAGCAAGGGGAACCGTCCTGAAGTACCTGACAATGGAATGCTCCCCAGAAAAAAATCAGACATGGCCCCAAAAACGTTAGCAACGGGGTGAATTGTGATGTGCTGAGTCTTTGAGGCACCAAGGACCGGGAAGTGGGAGCTGTGGTAGGAAGCTGTGGTCGTGGAGGGGAAATCCCTCGTCCCAGCCCCATGCTCAACCCACTTTGGTCACTGCAGCTTCGAAGTCCCTGCTCCGACAGGGGCCTGCAGGCGTCTCAGTCAGCCCGTGAACCAGCCGTGAACCAGCCGGGACCCTTCCTTCTCCAGCAAGCGTCTGCGGATCGCCTGCCGCGCGCTGGGCACTCCTAGGCGTTTGCAGGTGCAGCAGGGAACGCTTCAGACAAAGTTTCTACTTCGGAGTTTCCGTTCCAGGGCCCACAACAGCATCAGGTGCAGTAGACTCACTTGAAACCATGACTCGCACGTTGCCACGTTTCTCAGTCTGGTGCAGGTGAATGGTATTTATGGTTTTAGTTGTTCACTCTTCCTATGAGGGAGAGCGTTATTCTGTGTATTCCCTTGGCCATGTGTGTGGATGCTGGGCAACCCCAGTGCTCTGCTCTCCACTTCTTTCGTTTGAGAGAGAACGGACGCAAACAAAAGAACAGAGCAAAGAATAAAAGGGAAGTATGTGGTCTTGCAGTAAAAGCCACATTTAGCAGCGTCCGCCCCACGGCCCAGCCGCTGCCGACCCGACACCCTCCGCGTCCTGACCTGCCCGCGTGTAAAGGTCACGGCGACAGACGGGCCAAACTGGGTTTGTTTGTTGCGGGTTTTTGGGGTTTTTTTAAGAGAAAAAATAAGTTCCTGGGCTTTAGCAAACACTAGGAATCTGCAAATTATTTTTCTTGCCTTTTTCATGACTAGAAAGGTGTGTGAGAGAAATAGTAAAGTGAAAACCAGCTATGACAATATAAATTAACTTCTTTTCAACCAAATTCTTGATCAACTGTCACCCTGTATTCCTGTAACATATTATAGAATAAAACAGTTACTCTGCTTAAAAGTACTTCATACGTAAAAGGCTGGCGAGGGAACCTAGAGAGGTCAGGGCCAAGGTTGATCCATAACGAAAGGGAACTGAGGGCGTCTGGCCGGCTCAGTCCGTGGCACCTGCGACTCTTGATCCCAGCGTTGAGAGTTCGAGCCCCAGGTTGGGTGCAGAGATGACTTAAAATCTTAAAAATAATAATAAAGGACAGTCCTGCAACAACACAAGGAAACTAGAGGGTATCGTTTTGAGTGATGTAAGTCAGAGAAACTAGTAGCATACGATACCACATGTGGAATCTAACAAACAAAACAAAAACACCAGGAACAGGTTCGTAAATGCAGAGAACACACTGGTGCCTGCCAGAGGGGAGGGGGGCAGGGAGATGGTTGGAACAGGTGACAGGACCGAGAGGTCCGAACTTCGAGTCGTGGGGATGAGCCATACAGCATGGGGAGTATGGTCGCTAGAACCCTAATTACGTAGCATGGTGACAGATGGGGACTCCACTCATCGTGGTGAGCACTGAGTAACGCGTGGGATTGTCGTGAGCCCGAAACTAACCTAACGTTGCGAGGCAATATACTTCAATAATGAACACATTTGTTAACGTGCTTGCACACGAAAAGAAAGAACAAACTATCGAACACAATAGTAAAATCAAGGTAATATTTTTCTTCAGGACTTTTTTTATTGCGACAGAAAAGAGAAATGCTATTTGATCTGTTAATTGTCAGTCTCTTTATAATGTGTTGGTTACTAACAGAGTATTGGGATGGGAATGACTACAAAGGCTTAGAGAAGAGGAATGGTAGTATCTACAGCCCAGAAATATAAATGATATGTCAAAATAGTTCTCTTCATACCCACATACCTAAATGCCTCATGATGCTTTAAATTTACAAGTAAATCTTAAAAATAAATATCTCTAAGTAAAAAAAAAAAAACCCAAGAGAGAATGACAGCCATAGATTGGCTCAGAGGAGGAACAATTTTGAGGCAGAGAGAAGGCCATGACGTCGAGGAGGGATTACAGACTTCCTTGAACAGAGCGGCAGAGATGCTTAGAGAAGTAGACCATCCAACTAACGTCCACTGGGTGCCGGGCATATAGTCCTGATCCCGGGGGCGCTGCGAACAAAACACAAAATCACTGATTCTAAAAAAAACACAGTCTACTGACAAAAATATACAATACCTAAAGTAATTCTAAATTATGATTTTTCTAGGAAATAAATCGCGAGTGATTAGTCTGTCGGGGCACCTGGCTGGCTCAGTGGGTGGGGCACGGGACTCATCTTGGGATTGCGTGTTTGAGCCCCATGTTGGGCCAGAGCTCACTTAAAAATAAGAAAAAAAATTTTTTTTTAAAAGAGTGGTTAGTCTGAGAAGACTCCTCTGAGAAGGAAACATCTTAACTGAGACATCAGCGTATGAACGTTGTCTGGAAGACAGCACGTGCGCAGGGCCTGAGACGGAGGTGAGGGTAGCGTTCCTGGAGCGGACAGCCATCTCTGTGAATGGCACAGAGCAGGCAAGAAGGAATGGCCTGAGTTGAACTGGGGAAATAGATCACGCACATCTTCGAAGCCAATGAAATGAGTTTGGAATTTCATGGTAGGGCGACGGGAGCCACTCTAAGGTTTTAAGCAAGGGAGTGGTGTGCATTTTTAAAAGATAGAGCTCTGTGGCTATTGTTCGGTAGATGGATGATGAGAAGACAACAAAACTGTCAGCATCTGCTGAGACGAAGGCGATTTGGGTGCGGATGGCTTCGAGGAAGATGGCGCACGATGGGCCCAACTTTGGCCTCCCCCAAACTCATATGTTGAAGTACCTCAAAATGTGACTGTGTTAGGAGATGAGGCCTTCAGAGAGGTCATTAGGTAACATGAGGTCTTACTGGTGGGCCTTCATCCAGTGTGCCTGGTGTCCTGATAAGAGCTTAGGACACAGAGACCCTGAGGGACCGCCATGCGAGGACAGCGGAAGACTGCCATCTCCAAGCTGAGGGAAACCTCAGAAGGAGCCAGCCTTGCTGACACCTTGCAGTTGGATTTCTGGCCTCCAGGGCTGTGGGAAAATTAATTTCCATTATCACACTCTGTGATACTTTGTTATGGGAAGCCTCGCCGAGTAATATACGGAGGGAATATACGGAGGGAAGGGAATGTATTCCAGGTGTATTTTTGGACCCAGAAACAATGTTACTTGATGGATCAAATTGGAGGTGGGGAGTGGAGATAGAGAAGCCAAGGATGACCCTCAGGTTCCTGGTTTTAGAACTTTTAGAACAAATCTCCTTAAAATGTTTGAGAAAAAACAATCTTATGAACTAAAAGGACAATAGTTGACTGAAGGTCCTGAAATATGGAAGGAAAGATGGGAATTAAATGAAATGGGATGGGGGCGCCTGGGTGGCTCAGTTGGTTAAGTGACTGCCTTCGGCTCAGGTTGTGATCCTGGGGTCCCAGGGTTGAGTCCCACATCGGGTTCCCTGCTCAGCGGGGAGTCTGCTTCTCCTTCTGACCCTCCCCCCTCCCATGCTCTCTCTCTCTCTCTCATTCTTTCTCACATAAATAAAGTCTTTAAAAAAAAATAAAATAAATGAAATGGGGTGGGGTGCCTGGGTTGCTCAGTCCATAGAGCTGGCAACTCTTGATCTTGGGTGGTGAGTTCAAGCCCCACATTGGGAGTAGAGATTCCTTAAAAAAAAAAAAAAGGAGAAAGAAAGAAAGAGAGAAAGAAGAAAGAAGAAAGAAAAAGAAAAAGAAACAAACAGGCTAACTCTGGAAAACTGTATGGAGGTTCCTCAAAAAGTTGAAAATAGAGCTACCATATGATCCAGCAATTGCACTACTGGGTATTTACCCCAAAGATACAAAAGTAGGGATCCAAAGGGGTACGTGCACCCCGATGTTTATAGCAGCAATGTCCACAATAGCCAAACTGTGGAAAGAGCCAAGATGTCCATTGACAGATGAATGGATAAAGAAGATGTGGTATATATATATACAATGGAATATTATGCAGCCATCAAAAGGAATGAGATCTTGCCATTTGCAACGACGTGGATGGAACTAGAGGGTATCATGTTGAGTGAAATAAGTCAAACAGAGAAAGACATGTATCATATGACCTCACTGATATGAGGAATTCTTAATCTCAGGAAACAAACTGAGGGTTGCTGGAGTGGGGGGTGGGGTGGGAGGGATGGGGTGACTGGGTGATAGACACTGGGGAGGGTGTGTGCTCTGGTAAGCGCTGTGAATTGTGCAAGACTGTTGAATCTCAGATCTGTACCTCTGAAACAAATAATGCAATATATGTTAAGAAAAAAAAAAGAAGAAGATAGCAGGAGGGGAAGAATGAAAGGAGGGAAATCGGAGGGGTAGACGAACCATGAGAGACGATGGACTCTGAGAAACAAACTGAGGGTTCTAGAGGGGAGGGGGGTGGGAGGATGGGTTAGCCCGGTGATGGGTATTAAAGAGGGCACGTTCTGCATGGAGCACTGGGTGTTATATGCAAACAATGAATCATGGAGCACTTCATCTAAAACTAATGATGTAATGTATGGGGATTAACATAAGAATAAAATTTAAAAAAAAAGAAACAAACAGGCTAATGTGTGTGCAAGTAAAAGCATCATCCAACTATAAGTCGTTGACGTTATCATAGTTGGTGGTGGTGCCTGATAACGCTACAGTTTCGAGTGGGAGAGCAGAGTGAAATGGCACTTGAGGGGAAAGGGTGTAGAATCCAAAAGATGGATGGGAGCAAGAAAGGCCGGGGGGGCCTGGGAGACTAGCAGGAATAGAGGTGTGAGCGGACCAGGATCTGATGTCTCTGGGAAGGTCAAAGGGACTGCAGACATTTCTGCAGACGCATGCATTTACATACACGTATACATTCGACAGCTGGGAGCCAGAAAGGAGAGGTAACTAAAACACCTGCCATTTTCTATATGGCAGCAATCTCACCTGAAGTAATATTCTTTAAGACCTTCTTGGGGTCAAGATCCATGCCTTGCACAATGCTTTGTACAAAAACGTAATAAATGCTGCAGAGAAGATAAGTAATCTATCATATTTTCCCTTTTTTGGAAGAGAGTAGTATGGCAGGATATGTCTGGACCAGGAACCGCAAAGTCTGGCTCTACCACTCAAGAGCTGTATGGCTTTGGGCCATTTAACCCAGTGCTGCCCAACAGAACTTCCTGTGATAAGGGGAATGTTCTAGACGTGTGCTGTTTGGCCCCGAAGCTACTAGCTCCCTCTGCAGTGACTGCGCCCTGGAAACATGGCTACTGTGCTTGCGGAACTGGGTTTCCATTTACGATGTGGCTGCAGCCACCAGATGGGACGTCAAGACATCAAGTTCCGGTGTGCAAAAGGGGACCCGAGCTCAGCGACCTCCTTGGCTCTTCGAAATGCTGTTATTCCAGCTCAACACGACAAATTCACGCGCACATTTTAAGAGTTCAGATTTTGACTTCCGAAAACAAGATACCACTTGCAAAGAGTGTTAAATTTTACACTTCACCTAGAAAATATGTAAATATTTAAATATGTAAATGATATAAAATAAGCCCGTGAATACTGATCTTCACAAATGTTACTCGCGTATGGATGACGTTTTGGACGGTGTAGCATGTTCATCGTGTTTACCGTACTGTGACGTCACCTGGAGAACAACACGGGGCACTTGGAGGGGACACCGAAGCCTGTTTGACGGGTACAGAGCTGATGAAAGAGACAAGAAGCCCAGTAAAGGAGGAGGAACTGGGATTATGTAGAAAAAAAGACAGAGGGCAGACTTACAAATGGTATTCAAGTGTACAGTTATCAGAGATGGTGTCCAGATGTTCTCCAATATCGCCAATAAAGGTATTGAGGCACTTTCAGAGAGTTTCGCATATTAAATTCTCAAAAGGAATTTAGTTTTTAGTGGGTTTTTAAAAACATTTCTTGTGCTACATATCATGTTGAAGAGAGGTGTATGTTGAAACAATAGCCACAGAATGTTAAAACCATGAACAAATTGGAATCACGACGTAACGGATCTTTTAATATAGAATTGATTGTCAGCTTCCGGGTAAGATTCAAGACATTACTTTTTGAGATCCTTTACAACATGATTTTTTCAATTATCAAATGCATATTCTATGCTAGACTTTGCTACTTCTAGAATAAATAATAAGATTAAGGGGATAGTTATCTCTAAGACAGTGAAGATATTTACCTTGCATGTTTACAAAGCATGATACTATTTATAGAACAAAAACAGAATGTGGAGTATAATATAAAGTAGTGGTTCTCAAACGTTAGTATGAATCAGAACCACCTAGAGGGGCTTGTTAAAACCGCTTGCTGTGTCCCCCTCCAGCGTCTCAGTAGGTCTGGGTTATGGCCTGAGAACTTACATGTCTTAACAAATTTTCAGTGATGCTGATGGGGACCACATCTTGAGAACCACTGACAGAGAACATAACATACTTCGTATTTTTAGAAGTCACCTTTCCATTTTTAGGATAGTTTAGTAAACTATAGTAAATGATGAGCTCCAGTAGCCTCGCCTTTCAAGCCGGGGTGTGGAAAGTGCGCACCCTGTGCCACGCACAGCCCTGGAAAGCTCTCCGGGGCCTCCAGGACACGCCCCACGTGGATCTGCCCTGAGCCTGGAGGGCTTCGGACTCCAAAATTCTTCACATCTAACTCTCAGGACTAACTTTAATTTCTCCCATATGGATAACTTCAGCTAGATACTAGAATAAAAGAAATCTGATTTAAATGATTTTTTTAAGTAGGCTCCATGCGCCCCGTGTGGGGCTCGAACTCACGACTCTGAGATCAGGAGTCTCCTGCTACGGGCCCTCAGGTGGCCGGGCACCCTAATCTCAGGATTCCTAATGCTCATGAAGCCGTAATAAAAACGCACTCAGTCCTGTTATTTTGTGTGCTCTTCATTATCATCCCGCAAAATAGGCGTTCTTATACTGATTACTGCCCAGGCCCAGCGCGTCCTTGGCTCTGCGAGTACACGCACAAACCTGCACCTGCCGGGCGGCACACACCGTGAGCTCCAGCAGCAGGATCCGGAAACGGAAGGAGCCCAAGCTGTGAGTGCACAGGGTCGTTTCTCCTAAACAACTCCTTTTTTGCAACGAGAGAATTTGTGTCTTCATACTTTCAATCTGACTTCCAGCGATCAACCCCACTTTGTCCTTACATTTTTTTAAAGATTTTATTTATTTATTTGAGAGAGAGAGCAGGAGTGGAGGCAGAGGAGGAGGGACATGCAGACTCCCGCTGAGTGCAGACCCCGCGATGTGGGGACTCCCTCCCAGGACCCCTGAGATCATGTATGAGCTGAGCCCAAGTCAGATGCCTCACTGACCAAGGCACCCAGGTGCTCCTGTCCTTAACATCGAGCATATCGCCCTAACCACCACTTATTGGTCAGTAGAAATAAATGAAATTTTCCTGAAATGACAGGGTTCCTACACCACTTCATCATCCTGCGAGCATAAATTTGTCAATAACCCTTTGAACTGCCTGAAATTAAGTATAATCTTCCTGGCGGAGAGTTTGAGCTCTGGAATCAGGAATGTAGATTCAGAGGTAGCCCTACCTACCAGCACTGCAGCTCTGGGCAAGTCGTTTGACTTCTCTCTGCCTGTTTCTTCATTTAAGAGAGGTTTTTAATTTTAATTTTTAACTTTAAAGGGGTGTTATTGGGGCGCCTGGGTGGCTCAGGCGGCGAAGCGTCTGCCTTCAGCTCAGGTCATGATCCCAGGGTCCTGGGATCAAGCCCCATGCCGGGCTCCCTGCTCAGGGGGAGTCTGTGTCTCCCTCTCCCTCTGCTCCCCCTGCTTGTGCTCTCTCTTGTTCTCTCTCAAATAAATTAAAAAAAAAATACTGTGAAGCTTAAAGTGGCAATGGAAGTTAAGTTGCCACATGATCACAGAATTAAAAAAAAAAAGAGAGAGAAGCTGACTGCAGATACAAGGAAACACGATTAGAGACCATAAACATGGGGTGGCACCAATCCATTCCCCGGTGAGATTCCCTCCAGGTGTCCCTGAGAACCTGGGCATAGCCAGGCTCTCTCGAGGCTGCACTGTGCGAGGGCGGGACACTTCCTCTTTTTAAGCCCCTCGTATATTCAAACATGCTGGAATGCCAAGAGACGGTGACAAACACAGGGTATGTTTCAAATGTTCACATTTAGCAAATTAATACTTTTAATATGCAGTGATTTCAATCCAATATAACTGTATCCACAGGTATACCAGATGATTACGGATTTCATCTGAAATAGGACAAAGTTTAGAGTTGTACAAAGAGTGGCTTCTCGTAATCGTGTAGATACACCTCTGGGATGATGGCATAACGTCACTTGCACAGAAGGTCAAAGCTTTGATTGAAGCTTTTAATGAGTGTGGGGCTTGGCCTCCCGTAAGCCTTGGTATTGGAATGGTAAAGACAGATGACCGGACTCTGGTTTAACAGATCCAGTTCGCGGAAATACACAGGGCATGGAATGGAGGGCAGAGATGATTATGACAGGTTGAAAAAAATATTTTTTTTTTAATTTTATTTATTTATCTGAGAGAGAGCACGCACATGCACGTGAGCAGGGGGAGGGGCAGAAGGAGAGGGAGAGCGAGAATCTCAAGCACACTCCCCGCTGAGCTCAGAGCCCAACAGGAGCTCCATCCCAGGACCCTGAGATCATGACCTGAGCTGAATCAAGAGTCAGCTGCTTAACTGACTGAGGCACCCAGGCGCCCTGAGTTATGATTTCTCAGCTGAATTGGGAAAGAAGTGGAAACAAAAGGGAGTGATAGGTTGGTAGGAAAGAGATTAATGCCCAGTGAGGTGTGAGTAAGGAAACCAGGGACCCAACGGCTAGTAAGGGAGTGGTACCACAATGACTGATCTCACAGCTGAGGCATTTCTGGGGGGACAGAGTGTGGACGTAGGAGCTGGAGCCTCCCCTCTACTGGAGAGGGCACGGCCTTGTAAGACAAGCGCTTTGAGACAGTGATCCGCATGGACGCTGAAAATCAGGGCCTTTTTATAAAGAGGACTCCCTGTCTCCAGGTGCCTTAAGCTGGTAATTGCTCCAAAAGTAGGGCTGGGGAGAAGGAGAGGGGACAAGGGGTTGAATACATGTCATCTTTATCCCTTACTAACCTGTGACCGAAATTTTATAGATAACAAGTAGTAAATTACAAAATCTTGGCACGGTGCTGTAGAAGTCCTTATAGGACATAAAATCACTCCAAACAGCCTTTCAATCCACTTATCAAAGTAATTTTGTTCTCCACGTAACAGCAGGTGTAACAATATTGAACAAAGCAGTGTCTGCGGTACCCTAAGCCCTTGAATTGCTGCGTTCCCAGCAGTAAGTGCTCTAGCCAAGGAACAGCTCCCTTCGAGTCCTAGGTTTTCCAGCATTTTGCTTCTTAAAAAGTTTGTTGTTTTTTTTTTCCAGTTGAAGTTTTTAATGCACAGCTTCTGCCCACAGGCTTCGTCTCTGTGCCTGGCTATTGGAAGTGAGAAGAAGGGACTGCCAATAGGGCCCCCCAGGGGGGTTTCTGCAGAGAGACCATGTCACAACGTGCAGTCTGTGAACGCGGGACAATGATGGTCATTGACGTCCATGCAGAACTCACCACGTGCCCCAAATGGGGCTAAGTGCATACTTTTTGTCCACGGACTCATTTCAGGCCCCAACACACGAAGCAGGTATCATTACCCCGACCCCAATATTAAAGAAATTAAAGAGCAGGAAATCAGTCACATGTCCGACGTGTCACAACTACTACAAGTTCGTGCTTAAACGGCCTTGACATTTGGGGCTGGGGCTGCGGAGAAGTCCGAGAGGCAGTCAGGGGCTCACCGACTGCAGAGCCTTAGGGAGGAAAGCAGGGTCCAGGGCAGCTGGCTAGAATCTTGCCTTACAACCTCCAGATTTCTGGAGCCTCTCCTTCAGGCCCTGCCCTACACACAGAGGGATCCAGATCCCCGCTCAGAATTCTCCTGGGCATGTCCTGGCTGGAAGAAGAGATTATCTTTCTGTTCAGGAGACCTTTTCTTGCTCAATCCTATTTAGACATCTGCTTCACTAGCATTACAGACAAAATCACTAAAAAGCTAGATTTCTTGAGCATGGGCTAACATGGGAGTTTCAAAGTCGGAGCGCTGTCGCACAACCCTTGAATGTACTAAACTCGCTCAATTGCTTAAGTGAACCGAGTTGTACAGTATGTGAATCACATGTCAATAAAGCCGCTTTAAAAAAAAAACCAGAAGGTATGCATTTGTATGAATTTAAAAGCAGATTTGCGGGGCGCCTGGGGGGCTCGGTCGTTGGGCCTCTGCCTTCGGCTCAGGTCACGATCCCGGGGTCCTGGGATCGAGCCCCGCATCGGGCTCCCTGCTCGGCGGGAAGCCTGCTTCTCCCTCTCCCACTCCCCCTGCCTGTGTTCCTGCTCTCGGTGTGTCTCTCCCTGTCAAATAAATAAATAAAAATCTTAAAACACACACACACACACACACACAAAAACTGGTCCTGGGGCGCCTGGGTGGCTCAGTCATTAGGCGTCTGCCTTCGGCTCGGGTCATGGTCCCAGGGTCCTGGGATCGAGCTCCCCACTGGGCTCCCTGCTCAGCGGGAATCTGCTTCTCCCTCTGCCCCTCCCCCTGCTCGTGTTCCCTCCTCGCTGTGTCTCTCTCTGTCAAATAAATAAATAAAAATCTTAAAAAAAATAAATAAAATGTACGGGCTTTAAAATTAATAGGGCTCTGCTCAGCACAGAGTCTGCTCAAGACTCTTTCCCTGGGGCGCCCGGGGGGCTCGGGCGTCGGGCGTCTGCCTTCGGCTCGGGTCACGGTCCCGGGGCCCTGGGATCGAGCCCCGTCGGGCTCCCCGCTGCCCCCCTCCCGCTCCCCGGGCTTGTTCGTGTTCCCTCGCTCACAAATAAATAAAATCTCGAGGACTGCAGCATTATAAAAGCAGACTTCCAGGGCTGCGTCGTGATTCCAGGGGCCTCCGCGCAGGTGGGACGGGGCCCCGCGGCGCAGCGGGCGCTGCGAGCGCCCGTGCCTGGCACCGGGCCGGGGCGCGGGGGGCGCAGGATGACGGCAGGTACGCGGACGAACGCGGGCGAGCCAAGCCCGGCAGTGACTCCCTCCTG
>NW_023270387.1:542258-609994 GCF_011800145.1 Mirounga leonina
GGCTCCCAGGGGAGACTGAAGGGGGCCTACGCGGGGACTCGGGCCGGCTCCGTGGGGGGGCTGGGGCCCGTGTGCGGACTCGGGGGGCGCCCCCGCGGGGGGCCGGCTCCCCGGGGGGAGGGCGTCCGGGCCGCCGACCGCGTCGGCTGCGCGGGGGAGCGGGCCCTCGGCGGGCTGGGGGCCGGGGCTGCGTGGCGCCGCCGCGACCGCGCGCGGTGCTGGGGAAGCGATGACTAATGCGCGGCTCGCCCTGGCTCCGGAGTTCGCCCCGGGGACGGGAGCGCGGCTGTGGCGCGCACGGCGCCCGCTCCCCTGGCCGGTGCGATCCAGCTCCGAGGAGAGACTGTCGGGCCAGGGCTCCCCTTCCCACCGCTCCCGGACATCTGTTTGCCTAGGGCTCGCTGGAAGAACGTGCTTCAGGCTAAGCTCGAGCACAGGAGCTTTGCCCAAAAGTTGATTGGTTTTCCAAATACTGCGCTGCAGTTGGTCCAGCCGGGCTGTAACTTGAGTGGAAAGAGGAGTGAGCGCCCCGTTCCCCTGCCCCTGCCCCTGCCCCTCCTGTTGGCGAGGCCTGTCGTGTGTTCTGCAGCCGCGGACAGAGCGCTTTGGGAACTCAGAGACTCGCGCAACCTGCTGGCGAAAGCCCGGCGTGGGGAGGGCGGAGGAGACCGTCGGGCCGCGTGCAGCTCAGGAGGGGGCACGGTAGGGCGCTCTTCCTTCTCCGAGGCCTGGAGCTGGGTCTCTGGACTCCTCCCGGGAAACGTGTGCTGGCGTTGCCCCTTACGGTCGACGCATTTGGGCTGCGAGCGCCTGAGTAGGTTTTGAAAGCGTAGTACTCATTAGGGAACGCGTTCCTCATTTCGTGGCGTCTGTAAGCCAAAAAGAACTGCAACTGAAAAGTTGCAAAGAAGTTCTTGTAAATAACCACGAGAATTATGTCCAGCAGTTTATGGATTCATCCTCTGTTCATAACCTCTAATTTTGTTTGTTTTTGGTAAGTTTCTTAACTAAGTGTTCTGCATCTGTAAGTTTGATTATTTAGTTCTGCTGGTGATTTCCTAATTCAGGTTTGTTCTGATTGGAAACTCAGCAGTGTGGCTGACTTTAAGGCATAAATGCCTCCGCTGATTGCTTCTAGCCTCCTTCCCGTATCAGTCTAGGAAGTTCTTTAATAATCAAACCCTAATTCTAATGAGGAATTTAAGTAGCTATGCTGGGTTATGAATGGTATGAATGTGGGTTATAAATACTATTGTGCACAAACTATTGGGTATGAACTCGTTCATTCGTGTTTATATACACACACGAAAGAAGCTCTCTTACAAATGACAAAACAGGCTCACGGAGACTGGTATTTGTTCACTGTCACAGTAGCCAATTTGGCCTGGAACTCAGATCTTTGGGGTCTGGGTGCAAACTTTTTTCTGCAGTTGAACTGTTCACATTTTTACCATCTATGTAGGAATACATGGTTGGGTTTTCATTTCATTAGGTTGTCTTAAGAACTTTTGAATGATTCTGAATCTCTTGCATTCATCAAAAGTTGTGTAAGTTGTGATGGTTTTATTGATGGCATTGGTCCATGGTGAGAAAAAATGACAGTTGTCCTGTGTTTAGGGCTTGGCTTGGAAAGAAACATTACTTAAAACCTAGCTGAAAAAGAAAAGAGAAAGTGTATAGTTATTATATTCCTTGGGTCGTGTTATACCTGGGACCTTTTAGAACTCAGAACAGTGGGCGCCTGGGTGGCTCAGATGGTTAAGCCTCTGCCTTCGGCTGAGGTCATGATCCCAGGGTCCTGGGATCAAGTCCCGCATCGGGCTCTCTGCTCCTTGGGAGCCTGCTTCTCCCTCTGCCTCTCTCTCTCTCTGTCTCTCATGAATAAATAAATAAAAATCTTTAAAAAAAAAAACAAAACTCAGAACTCCACCCATATGGGATCGGTTGGTTAAGCACCTGCCTTCAGCTCAGGTCATGATCCCTGAGTCCCCGGGTCCAGGCCCCCCACCCCCAATGGGGCTCCTTGCTCAGCGGGGAGTCTGCTTCTCCCTTTGCCTATGCCCCTTCCCCCACCCCCGCTTGTGCGCGCTCTCTCTCTCTCTCTCTCTCTCAAATAAATAAAATCTTTAAAAAAAAAAGAAATTAAGTTTTAAAATCCAACATACTGTAGAAATGTTCCATTCATTTTGTACTCTTCTAAAATGTGTAGGAGGCACATCTAATGTGTGCTGGGTAGACATTAACTTAGATGGACTGCTGATCTATAAAGTTACAAATGTTTGTCAAAGTACACATTACAATCACACAAACCATTTAAAAATGCACACCTATAGCTCAGTTGTTAAGCGTCTGCCTTCGGCTCAGGTCACGGCCCCAGGGTCCTGGGATCGAGCCCCCCATCGGGCTCCCTGCTCCGCAGGAGGCCTGCTTCTCCCTCTCCCGCTCCCCCTGCTTGTGTTCCCTCTCTCGTTCTCTCTCTCTGTCAAATAAATAAATAAAATCAAAATGCACACCTATAAATCTGTATTCCTCTGTGTCAAACTTCAGTTTTTGCCTTTGGTACTTCGATACTTGGCTGCAATGAAATCCTGTCAAGGAAATTTAAGGGACCCTCTTTAAAAATAGTTCTTAAGGCGTTTTCGTTTTGCTGTTCCCAATAGGCCAGTACGGATGCGGGCGGTGCAGGGGCCCTGACTCCGCAGCACGTTCGAGCGCATTCCTCGCCGGCTTCCCTGCAGCTGGGAGCCGTGTCCCCGGGGAGCCTGACGCCCCCCGGAGTGGTCCCCGGCCCAGCAGCTGCTCCCACCGCTCAGCACCTGCGCCAGTCTTCCTTTGAGATCCCCGATGACGTACCCCTGCCGGCGGGCTGGGAGATGGCAAAGACGTCTTCTGGCCAGAGGTACTTCTTAAAGTAAGTGACACCTATTTTGGGAAGCACAGTAAGGTGGTGTTAGGACATAAAATGTCATTTGTTTCGATGTTTTACTTTATGTCAAGCTTAGTTTTATCTTGTAGATATAGATACACCCATAATACACACACACACACACACACACACAAATGTGTTTTTTTTTTTCCACTTTAACATGACCTAATTACCTTCTTCAGCTTGGGTAATATTTTGAAAGCTTGATGGATTCTTGGTTCAGAGTCTTTTAATAATCTTTTCTTTTGTGGCAATTTGGATATTCTCATTTTGACTTTGTTCCAAGTCTATTAATTAGCTTAGCTTAAAACTGAAAGAATACTATGAAACATTTCAAATTGTGGGACTTACAGGCTGGCATAGTCTTAGGAAACATCTGTGGCACGACCGACATCTCTTTAAATGAACATTTTAATGGTAGAGAAGAACTACAAAAAAAGTAGGTCTTCTTTGGGAGTCAGATTTTACAATATTTGAGATTGTCAAATGACAAACCCTTTAGCTGCAGTTTGATGTGACGGACCCTCCCCCCGCCCCAGCCCAAAAAGTAAAGAGAACTGTGAGTTTTCATGTTTATATAATCACTCCGTGGCAGACTTCTTTCAAGCTAGCAGGTCCTCAGGACAGAATCCTCTTCTGGGAAAACAAAAACAGAAGGCCATTGCATTATTTATTTTTATGAGACTTTTTGTCTTTAACACAATAGCAAAATTTCATTCAGGCTGAAAAGATCAAAATAGAATTTTATCCTTTCTCACTTTGAATTTGTAGATAAGAACCAAGTATTTTTATCTGGCATTTTGGATTTAAGTGTATACAAAACTTTTTCTTAAAGTAATTATAGACTGAAATTGATGTTTTTAAATAAAGTTGCTTACTTCTTGCTGTTTAATCAGGTTGAGATAAAGTGAAAAACAATCCAGGTTTTGATTGAGATCTATCTTGACAGTCTACTCCTAAGGCAAATGTAACATTTAGTTATTAGATCAGATAATACAATTAGTGTTTTGTTGTGTGAGTCTTAGTAAGTATTTTATATTGTCTTTCAGGGTAGGTGGTTTGTAATGAAACATAGGGTTTTCAGAAAGGCTTGTTTAAAAGAGCGGAGAAAAAAGTTTGATCTTGAAAAGTTTCTAGTTTTTTTTGCCCCCTCTCCTGTAACATTTTTCTTCTTTTTAAAATTTAAATTTTCTGGTGTCCTGGTATCCATTTCAAAGGGTCAGGTTTCAACCAGAACAATAAAGGGCCTGAGACTGGAAAGTACACACAAGTCTGGCAAACTCATCTGCATGAGCAAGATCATTTGTTCTCAAGCAGACATCCAAAGTAAATGATTGAAAGAGCTGCTAGCTGTGAGGGATGTGTCTTGAAGGGAAAAGGAACGGAGACAAACCGGGTCCTTGGAAGGAAAAAGAAAGGCTGTACTTTTTTGAACCTTACCCTGCTGGGTCACATGCTGACCTGGGGAGATTTTTTAAACAGCTTAATAGCCTGCTTGCCTCCTTTCTTTGGTTGATGCTGTAGCTAAAAGTATAAGGTTAAAGAGCAGCCTTTATGCTCTTTTTAGTCTTTTGTATCTTATAATAGTTGCTTACAGGTGACATCTGCCTACGTTTTCATTATTTTGAGTGATCTTGTTATTTTGACCTGAAATAAATGTTCTCTAGGTCCATTTGAAAAAGTTTCCAGTGGTTTTTCCTTTGAGAAGAAATGTTTCTCTTAATGATATTGATAAAGATGGGTTAACGAACACCCCAGTTGAATGGGTCTGTAGGGAAGGTAAACCAGGGCAAAATGATAGGGAAAGTTACCCCATGTGAAAAATGGTTGTAGGGAGTGGAGAGAAGTTTACCTGGGAAAGAAAAAAGAAGAGAGAGAAAATATGATTGTTCTTAACAAATGAAAAGGAAAAAATTAAAAAAACAAAAACCAAAAAACATGGTTCTTTAGGATTCTTGAGGGACTCTCACATAGAAGTAAAATTGGGCTTATTAAAAGAAACATGAGGATTTGAGACTCCATGGAATAATTTTCTCATATCAAACCTTTCAGAAATACAAGGATTTTTCCTGAGAGATAGGCAAAATCATGGATCAGTTGGTGCTTGTCAGGAATTGTAGAGAGGGCCCCTAAGCATTGGTTTGGCTACTGTGGGCTTACAGAATTTTGTATTCTTCTACAGGGTATCTGCTTTAGGAACAATATGTAATTTGGAGAAGTTATAAAAAGTTAGTTTACGGGGCGCCTGGGTGGCTCAGTCGTTAAGCATCTGCCTTCGGCTCAGGTCATGATCCCAGGGACCTGGGATCGAGCCCCCCATCGGGCTCCCTGCTCCACGGGAAGCCTACTTCTCTCCCTCTCACTCCCTCTGCTTGTGTTCCCTCTCTCACCGTTTCTCTGTCAAATAAACAAATAAAATCTTTAAAAAAAAAAAAAAGTTAGTTTACATCCAGTTGTTAGCTACTTTCATGACGTCGTGGGTTGTATGAGTTGCCATAAACGACTTACTTTTCTGCGCTGCACAGGTAAATGAGCTCATTAGTATCTGTTCTGACTAGGAGTCAAAGATGATGGTAAATGAACCTTCTTTTGGAGCCAAGTTGCTGTTTTCCAAGTTCATTTTTATCCTAATGTGATGTTTTCAAGTCAGGCTCTGTTTGGGACCAATACTTGTATTTTTCTTGTGTCTGAAGAAGATTCTTAGTGCCATCAAGATGTAGAGTGCAGATTTATACTAGTTACTTACTTTATACTCTTTCAACAATGAAAAACTGAATTTTGCTATATACATCTTTTTATTTTTTTATTTTTATATACATCTTTTAAGATAATCATTGGAACTAACTCGTAAGTTACAAAGTATATAATTTGTTGAAGTTTATACTTGGCATGAAGACTGTGAATGGTCCAGACACGTAAGGTGATATAATTTGATTGAAAAGTTAGAAATGTTGACTTTGGAAACCAATTGTTGCCTTGTGACCATAGATGATGACGTTTTGGTCAGTTGGCCCATCTTCTAGTTTCAAAGCAGCGTAAGTACTGAAGGATTATAGGCAAGTGATCATTGCTATTTCTGAAGCCCTCCGTAGCTCAGTGAGATCTGGAGAAAGGACGTTTCTTAGCCTGGCAAGTGGCAAGGAAGGAAGCTGCATTTATCACTAACACGTATTGAGCTCTGGTGTGATTGTGAAGTATGTGAAGAAAGCTCCCCATCTGTATATTATGTGTAATATCTATGCTAGTGAGTTTACTGTTTTAAAACTAATCTTGTCAACATTGTGTATTGAGCTTTTGTTTTAAAAGAATTCTTCTCTGTATTACTCTGAGAATTATTGCCTTCTTCAGCTCTCTTATAGTTTTCCTACAGGAAATGGTTCTTCAAGTAGGTGGTCAACAACTTCCTATTTCTTTATAAGCTGCTGAATAACTTCCTGAATTAGTATTCTATAATATTTCTGGTTACAAGGAGTGTTTTTACTTCTCAGAGTTATTTTATTGAATCTGATACCTGGTAACTGTTAATGGTAAAGGTTACAAAGAACTTCTTGTATATAATATACGATATAGAATTATAATATGGTTTAAGAAATCTGATTCAGTGATCTTAAAAGTCTGTAAATTTGCATTGCTGTAATAATGTTCTTGTAATTTTTAAAGATGATTTTGTTTCATTTCTGTTATTTGTCATTTTCTGAATAACTGGCCATGGTGTTTTTAGTCCTTGAAGATTGAAGGTTTCTTGTGGCCCTGATTTGATTAAAAATTGTATTGAGTATCTTGATCCACATTTTAAAAAGGTATTTTTCCAAGATTTTCAAAATTGCACAGCATATAACTTAGGCAGTATTTTAACATTAAATGAACTTGCCTTGCAGATGTTATTGATCACTGTAATTGGTTTGCTTCTTTTTTGCTACATGTTATTTCAGAAGTGAATGTTCCACTGGCCTAATTAAAGCTACCTCAGAAATGTATTGATTAAAGGAGATGATTAAACCGTTTCATGCTATAATTTGACATATGCTTCTCCCACACACTTGCCCAGTAGGAGACTTAAAAACACAGTATATGTTACCATGGTACAGATTGGATGTTTTAAAAAGGAACAGCTTCATAGAGAATAAGGCTATTCTGTTTTCTGGTTTCTTGATATGACTAGGGTAACCCAAGTGATTTCCCGTTAAAAATGAAAAGCTTGTAATATTGCCATTAAATGTTGATTAAGCTGCAAAAAGAAAAAAAGTTCAAATTGCAATCACAGAGTGTTTCCCTGTCTGAGGGGAGTGCCGGTGTGTGCCTGTTTGTCTTGCTGGAGTGGCGCTGGGGAGGGAGGGGGGAGATGAAACTTTGCCCGCCCCCCCCCCCCCCCAGGAGAATTGCTTGCCTCTGCTCAGTGGGTGGGTGGCCTGGGCAAGAATGGCCACAGTGCCACGTGATTTAAGCAGAAAAACTGGAGGCACGGTTGAGTACGGGGCAGAAGAAAAACAGTTTGGAGGTAGCGGATGTGACAGAGTAAATAGAACATAGAGATTAATTTATTTCCTGAGGAGAAAAATGAGCAATTTTTGTGTGAACTAAGAAAGGTAGCTGACAAACTAACAGTGAAACACAGCAAACTCCCAATTGGCTGCAAGATGGTAGGCTCATTTTCTATAAAAAATAACATTCAGGGGCGCCTGGGTGGCTCAGTCGTTAAGCGTCTGCCTTCGGCTCAGGTCATGGTCCCAGGGTCCTGGGATCGAGTCCCCACATCGGGCTCCCTGCTCAGCGGGAGGCCTGCTTCTCCCTCTCCCACTCCCCCTGCTTGTGCGTGCTGTCTCTCTCTCTGTCTCTCTCTCTCTGTCAAATAAATAAAATCTTACAAAAAAAAAAATAACAACATTCAAAAATACTCTTCCCCAAAAGCCTCACCTTAACTATGAAGAAAAAAGCTAGGTGGGGCGCCTGGGTGGCTCAGTCGTTAAGCATCTGCCTTCGGCTCAGGTCACGATCTCAGGGTCCTGGGATCGAGCCCCACGTCCGGCTCCCTGCTCCGCGGGAAGCCTGCTTCTCCCTCTCCCACTCCCCCTGCTTGTGTTCCCTCTCTGGCTGTGTCTCTCTCTGTCAAATAAATAAAATCTTAAAAAAAAAAAAAAAAAAAAAAAGCTAGGTACCATTTGAATAGTTGAAACTTAAGAAAACATGTTTTTGAAATCCTGATATCGGTCCCCATTAGTAATGTAATGAGTTTTACTTGGTAGTTAGAAAAATAATGTAGATTAGCACCCTAAAATAGTATTGCTAGCATGAATCTGAATTGCCTTTTACCTTAAGGATTTGGGGGAGAGGCAGACTCTAAGCCTAACCTTTTAGTTGTCAAAATGTGTACTGAAGTTTAGGCTTAGGGCAAATCAAAGTGAAGTCACTTTAAAAATCATTTGTTAAGATTTAAGATTATTCGGGCGCCTGGGTGGCTCAGATGGTTAAGCGTCTGCCTTCGGCTCAGGTCATGATCCCAGGGTCCTGGGATCGAGTCCCGCATCGGGCTTCCCGCTCCTTGGGAGCCTGCTTCTCCCTCTGTTTCTCTCTGTCTCTCATGAATAAATAAATAAAATCTTTAAAAAAAAAAAAAAAGATTTAAGATTATTCATACTTAATTTACCCCCTTCAGTAATAGTATAATTTAGCCATTAATTATGACTTGAAAGTTTAATAATAGTGGAGTAGCATTGGATGAAGGGAGGTCTTCAGGATCCATCAGAACTGCAAGCCATGAAGGGGATGGTGCTGTTTTTATGAAGAAGCACTGTTTCAGGGCTCTGGTTGTTCAAGTACCAAGTTCCCCCGGAAGAAGTGCTACAACGAGGGGAAGCACTTGTACTTGCGAAGGGCTTGACCCCTTCCAAAAGCTAACAAAGAAGTTTGGTCTAAATCACAGTGGTCCTTTTTTTTCTTCTTCCCTTTTAATATTTTAGACAAGAAAAAGTGGTCCGTTTAATCCTCATTTGGCTCTTAGCATGAGAAGAATCAAAACCATGAACGTATCAACTGATAAGATGTTGTTTCTCTGAATAACGTGGAAAGTCTATGGAACAACGCAAATAAGGGTCTCTATTAAAATATCGATGTTTTCTTCCACCAGATATTTCCAGTGCTTTATTTGTGGTTAGGGCTGTTACTTGGCTATCTCTGGTGTGCTTCTCTATCTCTTCATGGGTGGTGTTAGTCACTAGACTTCGCACATTCTTCAGCAGCCAGGTCCTGATTTGGGAGTGGTGAGGGTGCGTTTGTTAAAAGCTCTTTTTTCTTCTTGCAGTTGCTTACTTAACCTAAAGGGAGGAGGGTTTTTGTTTTTCAGGTAAGGTCTTTATTTGACCAAGAAGTACATTTAGAGAGATGTGCTTTTTTTTTTTTTTTTTAAGATTTTATTTATTTATTTGACAGAGAGACCCAGCGAGAGAGGGAACACAAGCAGGGGGAGGGGCAGAGGGAGAAGCAGGCTTCCCGCTGAGCAGGGAGCCCGACGCGGGGCTCGATCCCAGGACTCTGGGATCATGACCTGAGCCGAAGGCAGACGCTTAACGACTGAGCCCCCCCAGGCACCCTGAGAGATGTGCTTTTTGACATAGACAGTTTGGTTTGGGTTTCGAGTAACGATGGCTTTACTCAGAGTGTGACAAAATTGAATGTGGACCAGAAACTTGTTTGAAATTTAACTTCCCACGTATCTTGAAGTGCCTCTAACATGGAGTAGCTTCTGGGGCGGAGCTAAACCCCATCATCTAGGAGGTGGGGGTAAGGTGGGGATTGTCTTTCTCTTTGTCAGCGTGAATGTGGGGTTTTGTTTTACATTTATAAAATTGTGCTCCCTCTTCCTCCTCCTCCATGTGTCAATCATATTTTGTGGATTTTTAGTATTTTCTTTTATTATAAAAGTGACGTGTTCGTTAGAGGGAATTGGAAGATTCAGGAAAGGAGAAAGTAGGGGCAGAAGCACCTGGATTCTGCCAAGGAGAGGGGTTTGAAGAGTCTCATTTTCATAGCCTCGCATATAAATATGTATTTTGATATGTAATTTTGAGGGGAATAACATATACATAGATTTAGAAAGTCCCTTAGAACTATAAGGTTTATAAAGAAGAAAGGCAGTTCTGGCCCACTTTTCTTTATCTCTGGCTTGCATTCTCTCCCAAGGCAAACACTTGGAACTCCTTTGCGATCTCTCCCCTCCCCCACATACTTAAGAAAACTCTGTATTTATAAAATGTGCTGCACTGCTGTTTCTTAAAGTTTCTGTGCCTCCTAAAATCCTTCTTTCCTTAATCCTCCCAGTATAATTTCTATAATTTTTTTGTTAGGTACTTTTACAGTGTTAAGGCTCTTTCCGGCTTGCCTGAAGCTGAGCTGTATAATACATGTGAGTTTCTGAACAGCTTTGGTATTTTCTTGGAATTGTTAATTGCCTTGCTTTTTCATTAGTGTTTCTGTTGGTGTTTTGCCCCCTTGGAAACAGCCCTGAGTCCTTCCTTTGTCTTTGTATTCTGGATTAGAATGGTTGCTTCAGAGGACAGGGGGCTCCCGCGTTTGCATCCTGGCAAGTCCCCGCATCACTCTTCTCTGTTGGGAACTCTGTTGACTGTTTCTCTTGGTTTGCTCACTCTTAGAGTTGGCTCATCCTTCAGGAATTTACTGAGGAAAGGGGTGAATGGTAGGTAACTGCATTGAGATCCTCTATGTTTAAAAATATTTTTGTCTGTTGACATTTGATGGGCAGTTAGGTTGTAGAATTCAAGGCTAAGATTATTTTCCCTTGGAGTTTTGAAGGCAGTGCTCCATTTTATTTTAGCTTCCAGTTTTCTCATTGAACAGTTAAACCCATTTTGCCTCCTGTGGGGATTTTAGTATTTTTTGTCTTTATCTTTTGGGGGGGGGGTCCTTAAATTTCAAGATATGCCTTGGTATGTACCTTTTTTTATTCATTGTAAAGATTTCACGACTTGGAAAGTCAGGTTCCTCTTTCAGGTCTGTGGGGCAGATGCCCAAGTTGGCCTTGGGTCCTGGGAAAGATTTCTTTTATCCGTTCTTGGATAACTTCTTCCAGTCTGTTCTGTTTTCTTCTTCTGGAATTCCTGCTCATCAGAATAACTCTTTAATTTTATCTTCTCTATTTTTCTTCCCTTATCCTTTTGTTATGCCTTCTGGAAGGTTCCTTTAACTTAGCTTTTAATTTTTTAATCACTGTTTTGTTTTTTTCCCCAAAAGCTCTTCATCATTCTAAATTTCCAGGGATTCTTTTTCTGAGTTCATTGTTCCTTTGCTATTTTTAATAACATGCCATTCTTATTTCATGAATGTAGTGATAGAATATCTCTTTGAGGATTTTATAGTGGGTGTGTTTTTTGTGTTTTTTTTCCTGAGAATTGTTGACATAATGGGTGTTTCTTTTTTTAAAGATTTTATTTGAGAGAGAGAGAGAGAGAGAGAGAGAGCATGAGCCGGGGGAGGGGCAGAGGGAGAAGCAGGCCCCCCGCTGAGCAGGGGGGCCCACGCAGGGCTCGATCCCAGGACCCTGGGATCATGACCTGAGCCAAAGGCAGGCACTTAACCATCTGAATCACCCAGGTGCACCTGGGTGTTTCTTTTGAAGTTTTCTTCTGCTGCTTTCATTTCTTAAGTGGGCTTCACTGTAGAGTGATATAACTGGGACCAACCAGGTCCTCAAGTTGTGTGAGGCCCTAAATGTCCATTCTCCTGGAGTGGCCAGTTCCTGCAGATACAAACCTGCTGTCCTCTCCCTAGCAGAGAGCACTGGTGGTGGTGGGTAAGACTGACTGCCGTGGCTCAGGGCTCAACAGCGTGTGCAGTAAGGGGCTTCATCCCTGCTCTTGGCTGTGCCAGGTGTCTGAATATGGAGCCTCTGGGTCCGTTTCTCTGTAACATTGGTTTCCATCTCCTGCTTGGGCCAGGAGGGGGGTGTGCAATAGTTTTTTAAAAAGTTGTAGGTAAAATGAATTTTTAGGAATCCAGTTTGTAATTATTAGGTTAACTATGTGAAGTTGCCCAATCTTCTAAGCTCCACACAGTGACTACTGACAATTTCATATGACTCGACCTACGTATTACAAGATCACTTTTTTTTTTTTTAAGATTTATTTATTTATTTGAGAGAGGGAAAGAGAGCATGAACAGGAGGGGCAGATGGAGAGAGTCTCCATACGACTCCACTCTGAGCATGGAGCCCAATGAGGGGCTCGATCTCACGACCCTGAGATCATCCTCTGAGCCGAAACCAAGAGTCTAGCACTTAACAGACTAAGCCACCCAGGGGCCCCTGCAGGATCCCTTTTTAATGAATACTTCATTAAATGCTTTTATTAGATGATTAATTCAGTTAATCTGTTCCCTTTAGTGACAGTTGTGCTAGTTTATATCTTCATGTGTTAGATTTACCTAAAGGGGGAACTGTATACTTTGACAACAAGGCAATAGGCATTTTGTTCAGAGGGCTTGGATTCTGAAATCGTGTGCAGGGACAGAAGCGTGGGAGACCTGAGTCCTGCTCCTGCATGTGACCGTGGGGATGCTCCTGCTTGTAAGTCATGTTCAAGTTCTTTGGTATTGGTATACAGGGCTGTAAAGTAAAACAACCTTACAAAGTCATCTCGTGTCTTCCTCCCCGTGGTTTGCATCAGTATAGATGGTGTTTAGAATAAAGAAACATTTGTGCATATCTAAACTGATTAGATATTATCAGTGTACTTATGTAGGTTAACCCCCAGAGATACATGACTTGGTTTTATCTTAGTTTTGGCAGTTGCTTTGCCTGGCAAGTGCTCATTCTTCAGTAGGTTATTGTAGATGTCATAAAATAAAACAACCTAGAATGTTTTCTACCTGTGAGTATAACCGTGGAGAGGTAAGTGGTTAGGATTTCACGAAAATTGGGTTTAGTTTGAAATGGATTCACCCATAGTAGTGACTGAGATTGGTTAGGATTTCATGAAAATTGGGTTTAGTTTGAAATGGATTCACCCATAGTAGTGACTGAGATGTGTTTAAGCCCCTTTGTCATTAACATCATTGAATTTATCCAGATCCACTTTGTCAGCAGCCTCTGCCTTGATTAGGTAAAAAGCAGTTACATGTGGAAATCCTTTGTGGAAGAAGAGGAGGAAAACCTTCTAAAAAACCACATAAAATCCTAAATGGCCAATACAAAACCGACCAGAGCACTCTAGCCATCAGAGAACAGTGTGAAATGTTACCCAAAAAGTGGATAATTCTGGATTGGAAAAGGTATTAAACTGTTGTATGGTGTAGAAGAATGGAACAGAATCAATGTATCTTAGTTTAAATATGTAGTGTAGGGTGTGTATTAAAAGTAGCCAAATGCTAAGGTTAGGAGAGAGCTAAATAAATGGAGATTTCTGAGACCTGCCTGGAACTAATCCTTACCAGCACTGGGGGTCACAGTTAAAATTTACTGAACCCTCCTGCGTAACTTTTTTTTTTTTTTAAAGGCCCTCTGGGGAAGAGTTGGCCAAAATACAGATGTTTCTGTTTTTCCTCTACACATGTTCAGACTGATATAGGTTATGTTTCCGAAATTGTGTAGTTTGGATGGGCTCCAGATGATGTAATAGGATCATTTTTAACCCCTCCCAGCTGGAGGGTGTGCAGACTTTCCTGTTAGGACTGGTACAGATCTCTTCTTCTGGGTGACAAAATGAACACTGTTACTAGACAGTGATATATGGAATTAAGATCATTGTCCTCTATTTGAAGACAAAGCACGTCCTTTGTGCGTGTGAGTTTCCAGTTCGTGTCCATCACACTGTAGGTAAGAATTGGCACAGCCTATCAGTAGCCCGACTCCCTCCACTTGCGTAAACACAGGGTGTTTCTCCTCGAAAAAGATCCACTCGGTTCTGGGTGGTGTGTGTTGGGTCGCTCACATTGATGTAGTTAATGGTCTTTCTCCCTGCACTTCCTCGTTATTTTCTTTGAGCTCAGTAGACATGCTTTGAGGTCTCTTGATGTCATAAATAGCTGCCTAGTGGATTTAGGGGGCAGACATTGTTTTAAGGGTTCGCTGGGTCCCACTCTGTGGAGTTGGGACCAAATTCATACTATGTCAGTCAGGACTGGTGGGGTCTCAAGACTCCGATTTCTTGCACATCCTCTTGTTAGCCTTTTCACTGCTGACTCTCTCCCTGGAGAACCTGCTGCGGCTTAGTATAAGCTCACTAAAGGTAGATGTTGCCCTCTTTGTTCTTGCTGTATTTATTGACGGATGACATCCCTCGGACTGCTCATTTATCTCCGAGTGCACTGCTTGATGGCCAGCCTGATTAATGCCTGTAGCCCCTGTATAATTACTGGGGCTACTCACCTCCATCCTAAAAAGGTGCTAGAGGATTTACTTCTTGTATTCTGAAGTTAATTTTATAAGTTTGAGGTTGTTCTTAAACTCAGATAACTAGGGCTACTAAAAAAGTACTGCATGTTTTCTGGGTGCAAACGAACAGTAGTTCTACGTTAGGTTATTACAGGTTTGTTCCACGGACAATGAACAGTTGACTGCTTTCGAATTAGATGAAGAAGGAGTAAACGTTGGAAAGTGATACCAGTGAGGAGAAGATGACTGGGAGTCCAGGGGAGAAGCAAGGAGGTGGTGGCAGGGGGACCCTGAAAAGGCTCTCGTCCAGTCATGCGAGTGCGCTTGGCATTCTCTACTCCGTGTCTGTGGAGGTGGACCAGTGGGGAGTCAAGACAGAGCTGCACACAGGTTTTCTGGGAGCAGCTAAAGCGTTTGCCCTTCTCCTCTTGAATGACATTGTGTCTTTGACAGACTCCCTCCCTTCATCAAAATGAGCATATTAAGTGGTTAAATCTGTACACTGACTTTGGGCATTAAAACAAAACAAAAAAACAACAGTTCCAATATCATAACACTTGAAAAACCATTAAATGGTTTGGTCTAATTCACTGCTTGGAAAAAAAATGTTTTAAAAGTGAGGACCACCCATTACATGAACATTGTCAACTACAATTTTATCCTGTATGCATTTTGAAAGTTTATTTTGGTGTTGCAGCCTATTTTAAGATTTTTTTTGTTGCTATCTTTTGACAGTATTTATCAGAAAATGCTAGTTGAAAGGGTTTCTTTCCATTTTTCTGGTACTGTTTAAATGCAGCTTACCACCCATTTCTTTACCACGTAAACTTTATCAGGATTATGAGAAGTGAATATGGGTCCTTTTCATACATTATTTCATATGCTGCACAAATAGAATTAATAGCAAAGTATGGTGTAAGGAATTACAATTTTTTGTTTTTTATTTTTTATTCTATTATGTTTTAAAAGATTTTATTTATGTACTCATGAGAGACGGAGAGGGAGAGGGAGAAGCAGGCCCCCTGCTGAGCAAGGAGCCCGATGCAGGGCTCGATCCCAGACCCTGAGATCATGACCTGAGCTGAAGGCAGACTTTTAACTGACTGAGCCACCCAGGAGCCCCTATTTTATTATTTTGTATTATTTATTTTATTTATTTATTTATTTTTATTATTTTTTTAAAGTTTCATTTGTGTAATCTCTACACTCTGTGTGGGGCTCAAACTCACAACAGTCAAGTCACGTGCTTCATCAGCTACGTCAGCCAGGTGCCCTTGGCTTTTTACGTGTTAAAGTTGTATTGGAAAGCTGCTGATACCTAAAACTTTCAGAGATTTAAAGAATTTTTTTAAATTAAACTTTAGAATTCATTTCAGACAAGCAGAATCAGATGGTTTAGTCCATTTATGTTACCAAAACCAAATAAACATCTGAGTGGTTATTTATCAATCAGTTTATTAAAATAAATTTTAAAACAAGGATGCCTAGGTGGCTCAGTCGGTTAAGCATCTGCTTTCGGCTCGGGTCATGATCCCAGGACCCTGGGATCAAGTCCCGCATCGGGTTCCCTGCTCAGCAAGAAGTCTGCTTGTCTCCCACTCCCTCTGGTCCTCTTCCCCCTGCTCATGCGTGCATTCTTTCTCTCTCTCTCTCAAATAAATAAAATCTTTTTAAAAAGTAAATAAGTTCTAAAACAAATCTAATATTCTGCCTATCATCAGTATAAGTTACTATGGAAACTGAGTTTTATCTTTTTTTTTTTTTTGAGATTTTATTTATTTATTTGACAGAGAGACACAGCGAGAGAGGGAACAAAAGCAGGGGGAGCGGGAGAGGGAGAAGCAGGCTTCCCGCCGAGCAGGGAGCCGGATGCGGGGCTCGATCCCAGGACCCTGGGACCATGACCTGAGCCGAAGGCAGACACTCAACCGACTGAGCCACCCAGGCGCCCCTAAATTTTGTTTTTTAAAACACTCGAGGATTTGAAATTTATTAAAGTTTTGTGGGGGCAGAACATTCTGAATTCTTTACCTAACTCCAAGTTGACTGTGGCTCCGGAGTCCGGCGGTAGTTCAGGAATGCGGGTGGTGGAGAAATGAGTCGAGTCACCAGCAGCTCCTCTGCAGCCGCTCAGGTCGCAGGTCCCACAGTAAAGCCCGTGGGGGTCTCACGCAGGCTGTCTGGGTATGCTGGTCTGCCAGGGCAGAAGGTCTCCAGCTGGGGGGCCGACACAGGACCCAGGATTTCTCCCACGTGCTTGCAAGGTACGTTTCACCCTGAGGTCCATTTGTCTCGGAAGGGGCTTCCCTCCTGCTGTGTGCTCCTGAGACCTCTCTTGCTCTCTTGCGCTCAGAGGTCCTGTTGGTCTGAGCTCCAAACACGGTCAGCCCAGACTCGGGGGCTTGGGAAGTAGAGTGCTCCTTGATGGGAAGAGCTGCAGAATACCTTGCCCATGTGTTTGTCCAGCACACGTAGATGGGAAGTTTTAAAAAACGATGTGCAGGATAGATGAATCACCATCTGGGGCCAAAAAAATTCAGGGGGCTCATAATCTCATTGGAAAACAGTTATACTACTACGTGGAATCTCATTTTCTGTGAATAATACAAGTTGGTAAGTGGATCCCTTTTTGGACACCATCTCATCAGCCAGGTTACTTTGAAACCACTCCGTGCGTCAGACAGAAGACGGGCGTTTGGGTTACACTTGAGGGTTTTGTGTTCAAGATCGTGAATTCCAGTTAGAGTCTAATTCGCATCATCCTCTAAAACTTGCCTCTTGTATTTATTTAAGTTTTTTTTTAAGTTACTTAAGTTAATCTTTAAGTTATTTTTAAGTTATTTGGCTTTGGATTAACGTAGCTATGGATCCACACGGAAAACCGCAGCAGAAACAAGCATGGCCTTCGGGTACCACCTGGTGTTTGATTTAATTACGGTGCTGCTTTCTCTCCCTACCCACATTCCACCGAGGTGAGAAAAATCTTCATTGTTCTTGCTGGTAGATTTGAATTTCATTGAGGCTGTGTTCCTTACAGACCGGTGAGTTGTCCGAATGATGAAGTCACACGTGTGTGTATGAGTACACCTACAAGCGAGTGACGTGTGGCGGGAGGTGCGTCCGGGAGCCGATGTTGCTCGGCTGTGGCCCCGTCCCGTCGTCTGAACGAGCACGTGGGGAGTTAGCACGTTCTCCTGCGTTTGATTTCAGAACCAAGGCCTCTAAAAACAGCAGTTCTTTTCCTCTTCGGGAATTGAGTAGTTACAGAAATGGTTTAATTCACTGTAATTTATGGTATCGAAAAGTTGAATTTAAACCGTGGATCAGATTTTGGCCCTGTGATTCATACTCCCAAAATGAGTAACATGGTTAGCAGGATATCCCTAGTTGTTCTCGGGACTTGAAAAAAAGGGAAAAAGTCTATGGTGACCCCTCCATTTTTGGTAGTGGAGCTGTATTAGGTCTATGAGGAGGCTTTACAAGAAAAAAGAGCCGCTATTTCTGGAGCATTTCCTCAGGCCTGCAATCTGAAGCCATCAGGGCAAAGCTGCTGAGCAAGGCCGTGAATCTGATCTGCCCGCGGTCCCTGCGGCCCCCGCCCTGCGGCCTGCGTGCAGCGAGAGCCCAGGTCTGCTGCTATAAGCCAGGATGTGGGATAGAAGGAAACTGTTCAGCATCCAGGAATATAGTGACCCCCCGGCCCCCACTCCCTTGTACTTGCTTAAATTCAGGTCGTCTTAGCAAATGCAGAACTTGTCCGGCAGTTTTGCTTAAGCTCACAAAAACAGATGTTGGGAGTTGTCTATCAAAGGAATTCCAATTTAATGTATGCATCCTTTAGACCTGGAGTCTGTGTTTGGGAGGAGTTTGACTGGCTTACCTATGAAAACATTCATTTCTCCATAGAGTTTTGGGGTGAGTTTGTGTGTGTGTGTGTGTAGTGTTTTTAAAGATTTTATTCATTTATTAGAGAGCACAAGGAGAGGGGGGAGAGAGAAGCAGGCTTTCCGCTGAGCAGGGAGCCTGATGCGGGCCTCGATCCCAGGACCCTGGGATCATGACCTGAGCCGAAGGCAGACGCTTAACGACTGAGCCACCCAGGCGCCCCCTTTGGGGTTTTTTAATAGTGGTAGAAAATAAAACAGTCTCATCTGTGGGGGTTTTTTTTGTCATCATTGAATGAAATTAGGTTATCCGAATGTTGGAAATTATATTTGCTTAAATGACAGCAATAATGAACTGAAAACGAGTGAACTTCCTTCTGCTCAGGATAAAATTAATAGTTTTATCTTCAACAGGACACTTCTAATCTGTGAATTTTACAACCTTTCTTTCGTGTCAAACTTTTAGAACTTGGTAGCTTTTCTATAAAAAATTCAGGCACTGTTCCACAGTATTCTCCACCCTTTTAAAAAAATCAGTTTTCCCACTGTTCTGCCTTCAATTTCAGGAAAATTTTAAATGAGAAAAATGGTTTTTAGTAATACCTGTAATTTTAATTTCAAGAAAGCATCAGTTCATAAAATCAGGATTTATGTTATAAGAATTGAAATCTGCTTTTAATTCTAATTCTCTGAAAGTGTTGACATTTGTAGCTATGATAACATAGGCTATTTGAAATGGTTTTCTAGTCACGGACATTTATCTATAGGAGATAAGTATTTCCTAACTTACTGTGTCTGCAGCTCTCCCCTTCCCCCACCCCTGACATGGAAGAACGCAGGATGTCCCCCACATGACGGGGCACCCTAATCTCTGAGTAATCCCCTTGATTGCCACAGTTAGATTGTGTGAAATAGTGAGTCTCTTAACGGTGGCAATTACAATCCAGAGAAATTTCTTAGTTTTTAACCGAAGCTGAGATTTTGGACATTTCTGTCATTAGCAGAATGGTGGCTTTTGGGAACTGCTGTTTGGATTTCCTCACCCCGCTCCCCTTCCAGGAACTGTTTAGATGAAATACACATCCTCCCCTAGAGTGTCTTTCCAGATTTTTCCTACCCCAAATCTGCCTATGGTCCCCTCTTCTGGCCTCCCATGGGCCTTGCTGGGAGTCGGGTTTCACCTACAGACTTACTTACTGCCCCCGCCCCCCCCACCATAGAGCCAGCACATATTAACTGCTCACCAAAAAATGCTGAGAACTGCTTTTCGGCGCCTTTCCCAGTCATTTCAGAAATACTGAGTCCTTTGCCTCTGTCATGCTGCCTTCTGAAGGCTTCGGTGCCGTGCTCAGAGCTGGGAACAGAAGGACCGAGAGCCACAGGGTCCCTGTCCTCAGTTAGGAGGCGAGGTGTGTGGGAACAGTTACAAACAGCATGAGCTAAACAGTGGGGAACGCCCTAAATCGTCTGTGTTGGTAACCCAGAAAAAGAAGAGATTGCTGTGTTGGAGGTTTGTGGGGCAGTTTGGTCTTTGGTTGTTTAGAAGGATTTTATTCTACACTGAATAGTGAATCCTTTTGTTGACTTTGCTCTATTTGTGGTTTAGGAACTTCACAATCTGTGCTTTTAGTAAAATCCTGCATCTGGTTTAAAAAACTTTCCCTCTTGAATTTCAGTTGCCTGATTGTTTGCCGGCCCCCCCTCCCCGGCAAGGACCTTTTCAGTTCAGCGTTCTGTCTCCAGCACTTAGCGGAGGGTCTGGCCTGTAGCGAATGTCCAGTCATGTCACTGACTGGCTGAGTCCCCTGCCCCCAGGAGCCTTGCTTTCCTCCTCCGTGGACTTAGCAGATTGCAGTGTGCGATCTCAAACTCTGGAGCTCCGTGAGCACCTTCACGTGACTGCCCAGGACTTTGTATAAAGTATTTTCTGACATGATGTTGTATTTACAGTGCTTTGCGTTTAGCATAGAGTATACTAAGTTTACCAGATAATTAACCACTGTTGAGCAAAAACACTTAGTAACTTGGGCAACAGGAGGGGTTTTTGTTATTGTGACTTAACTCTGGAGGAAAACGGAAGTTAAAAAGCTCAGACGCTGACATGAAGGGGTTTAGGTAGGGAAGAAGATGGAATTTGATATTCGGGGATGGAGTTAGGGAAGACAGGGCTGACCTTTCCAGATGAAGAATCGGTGATTAGTTTTGGTAAGAATGCACACTGATTTTTAAGAAATACTGCTTCTGTTTGAGAAAATGCCGACATGTCACTAGTTGCTTAATATCTGAAGGTACTAGAAACAAGAAGTGCAGATTTAACCTTCGGCTCTTCTTCAGCGGTGTCTCCTGTTAGCACAGACACGGTGAGTTCCGAGGCCACCCCTGGGAGCGTCTCCTGCTTCCCGCGGGCGGTGCTGGCCGTGGCTGGCCGGGCCCCGCAAGCAGCCCCACACTTCTCCCAGATCTTTGGGGATCTCTTCTTCACTGTTTTAATTTAATTTTGGACTGTTTTGATTGTCAAGTGTAACTTAGAGTTTTTTCTTTACACCCATTGTAGGCGGTAATACCAATTGCTGATGGTATCTCGGTGCTTTCTTCATTCCAGGGTGTGGAAGAAGGCTGATGTTCTGTGAGTAGGGTAGTGATTTGCATGAAGCTTTCATTTGAGAGAAAAACATAGGAAGACACTTCCTTTTGAGTGTGTGTTGTGTGTACCCCCTTTGATCTGACTGCTCTTACTGCTTTACCGTTAGGGTCATTGTGTCTTGAAGGCTTGCCGTGTGAGTACTTAGCAGGAGCACTCACCAGGCCTCATCTCTAGTGCTCTGTGTGGTCTCGGATGGGTCGTATAGATAGATGGCACGTCTTCCTTGAAGAGGTGAGGAGACATAAGATTCACCACAAACTGTTTCTGTTCAGTCGATAGCTGTCTCCTTACGATCATAAAAGTTTTTTAGTTTTGGTCCTACAACAGATCTTTTGGTAGACTGAGTTAAGTCTGCACTATATTTCCCATAGAGGCTCGTTCAGTATTGAGTACTCATTTCGGGATTAACAAACACTTGATGAACTAATATAGGATGCTTTATTTATTTACTTATTTTTGCCTAGAAAAAGATGTTTCATCTGCCTTTTGTGTGCTTAAATTTCTTTACCGTGTTCCTTAGAAGAAACGACACCAATAAGGATGAATTACCTACTCCTACGAAAGCTTCCTGAGGGATTATGATTATCAAATAGTTGTTGAAAGAAGTGAGAAGAGTTTGTAGATTTCATGCATATTTACGTACTCCTTCATATACTTAAACACACGCACCGAGCTGTGAAATGGGTGGATTTTTGTGTCACACGGTTGGCCGTTCAGGGCTTCCCCCTCCTGCCACCACGCCCACCTGCTGCTCGACCGAGGCGCCCTCGTTACGTCTGTGTGTATGCAGTGGAGCGTGTGAGAGTGCTGCTCGGGCTGCAAACGGAGCCTCTCTTCGCCCTGTGTGACCCGGCCTTTTTCACTGCTAAGAGCCAGTCACGTAGTGCAGATGCGAAGAGAGAAGAGCTTGCACGGACATCTTGCTTTATCTGAAAATCAGTGTTTCAGTCCAACAGATTACATGTCAGTGCCTATGCACTGGATTACAGTCAGTAAGGATTTCATTTAGGCTCGTGTCGTCCTGCTCTTAACAAAATAACTGAAGGGACGCCTGGGTGTCTCAGTCGGTTAAGCATCTGCCTTCGGCTCAGGTCATATTCTCAGGGTCTTGGGATCGAGTCCCGCATCGGGCTCCCTGCTCACCAGGGAGTCTTTTTCTCCCTCTCCCTCTGTCTCTTCCCCCTGCTCGTGCTCTCTCTCTCAAATAAATAAATAAAATCTTTAAAAAAAAATAAATAAATAACTGAAAACAGTAGCAGATTCAAGTGGACACTCATTATGGTCATTTCCTTAGTGGATCTGTCCTACTCGGAATTTCCCACCTCTGGGAATGTTAAGCAACAGGAATGGCTTTGTTCATAGTACCTGATGAAGACAAAGTGGACTTGGTCGTAAAGACACGCGGGGTCAGCACAACGGCTGTGCGGCCTGTCAGGTGCGCCCTGGGAGGCCCTCCAGCGTTGGCAGGCCGCGAGCGTGAGTGCGTGCGGGGGGCGGCATGACCTCCTGGCCGCCTTCTGGCTCCAGGCCTGTGCTCAGGAGTCCTAATGGAATCTCTTCGAGCACTGGAAGTCATGATACCAGACGAGCCCATTGAAAATGAAAGCTAAAAATTCACGGCATTGGAAAACTTTATTTACACCCACCCACACATAATTTTTCCCCAACTGTGCCCCAAATTAGTTCAAGTGATAAGAGTTTTTAACATGATCTTGGGGCTGACTTATTTCCATGGGAGGAAAATATTTCATCGTATAAATTTAAGTAGGGAAAACATAGTTTTATTTAAGGAAAGTTACCTCTTGACATTTTAGGAACTCCGGTGTTGTTTACATTAAGATACCCGTTGTGTAAATTTTAAATGAGGTTTACTGATTTTGCTAGGATGCCTATTTTAAAGTACAGAATCAGCTTCTGCTTTCAGGAATTCAGCCTAGTGTTTCAGATGAGAGCGTGTGCATTGCAACATTATTTATCTATTTTTGTAAAGGGCTGTTAATCACTTGGTGCCGTCCTGTCTGGGTCGTGTGCTTGTGGATTGTCTGCATGAAATCTCTTGATACGGCCTCTCATTTCTGCAAAAAGTTTTCCTATATTTTTAGCCCCCCACCCTAGTGTGAAGCTAAATTATTTAATAGAAATATTTAGACACCAGAGCTGACTGTTAATGAGATCTTTATTGCACGTGCTGCTCCACTCTCTTTGGAACCAGGGCAGTGTTTAAAAGCAAATGCCAATGTTGTTATGAAATCTAATTCATTTATCCTGCGTTTGGCCAAAACCTAGTCACTCGCACTCTCTTTCTCTCTCCTGTTTCTAGGCACATGGGCTGTTGTTGAAAGGAACAGTTAGTATGTCCAGTTTTGTTTCCACGTTGTCTTTTGAGGTTTGAAGTTTTGCAGGATACTTGATTTTTGATGGAACTGTCATTTAATGCCTCTTGAATGGTTCTGCAGGAGTGTCAGCATGGGTTGTAAACTGGAGCTCTCGTGTGAAATGTGACACTGTGACCTCTTGATCCCGAGGCCCGGAGTGTTGCCAACTGAACCAAACCCTGCTGTTTCCTAAGAATAGAGGTACTCTGCTTACGGATTGGAGTTCCGCTCAGTGCTCATGATGTTCTCCAATAATTGGTCAGAATCCCAGATACCCTGGTTGGTTTTGTACGTCAGTGAGTGGCCTGACTCCTTTGTGGGGAGGAGAGGGGGATGTGCACCATTTCTTCAGAGTTGCCGAAGGAGTTCTGGAGGGCCAGCTGCACTGCTAGGGCAGACCTGCCCCTCCAGAAGGTGTCTTCAGGTGCGCAAAGAAGTCTGTGGTAACGTTATCCCTGACCCACTTGAAACACGTGGTAAACGTACCGTCATAGTCTTCATCCTTGCAAACTGAAACCCTGGAAACCATCAGTACTGAACTGAGAAAATAAAGAAGGCATAGAAAAGTTGGTGGGAAGCGTGAGAAGTAGGTTCGTCCGGGAGGCGTGAAATATTTGTAAAAGATTGACCATATCTTTCATCCTGTTAGTTTGAACTGTTCACAATCCAAACACAGCCTCACAGGCCTGCATTTGATGGACAAGGTTCAGGATTCTTGTTCTCAGATCCAAGCTGCTTTCTGTGTCTTTTCTACTTTTTCTACTCCTTTGCTTATTCCTCTTGTCCTTTATGCTCTTCAAAATTGGCGGTGCTTTGATGCCGGAGTATTTTGGAGTCTTTCAGGGACAAAGTGGTTGCAAGATCATGGTCCACCAGAGGGATGCAGACGAGAAGCCCTCTTACCTGACCCAAGTAGTTAAGAAAGGTCACACTTGAGAGAACTTTGCTTAGGTTGCCTTAGTTGAGTCAGATTTGCTTGTTACAAATTAGTGAAGACACGTATAAGCAGTGTACAAGTCAGCGGGACCACTCACCTGGAGATGGGGGTCCGAAGCCTGGCTCCAGATCTCCTTTCTAGCCTTGCTTCCGTTTACCACCTCCCCCGGCCCCCAGCGTGCACCCCCAGTGAGTGTGTGCGAGTTCAGGCCCTTGTGCCCACTGTTAGGGCTGCTCACCTGAGGAGGTCTCCTCAGCCTCTGCCCATTTTTTATTTTAGTCATTTAAGGCTCAGACACTGGCCCAAATTCTTCCCTAACTGTGTTGACAGTATTTGAGCCTCCCCATCTCAACTTCTGTAGTTTTTTTTTTTTTTTTTTAAGTTTTACCCATTTATATTAGAGCAAGAATGCAGGAGGAATGGGCAGAGAGAAAGTGTCCAGCAGACTCCCTGCAGAGCCCGAAGCGGCGCTGAATCCCAGGACCCTGAGATCACGACCTGAGCTGAAGCCAGGAGACGGACGCTTAACTGACTGAGCCCCCCAGGCGCCCCTGAGCTCTTAGGTTTGATGAAAGAAGGTCCACGCCGCAGAGAAATAAGGTCCTGTGCTGGGACTTGTACGCTTCGGTGGGGCTGTAGCTCTGATTCTTCTTCTGACACAGCCCCTGGCCGCTGATGCTCACACGGTGTTGAATGAGATTGAAACACCTCATCTGGCTTTTCCTCTACCCAGGTGAATTTCACGGGCATGATTTACCCTAAAATCCATCCACAGTAATAACAAGAATGACTGTCATTTGTTGAGTGTTTATTGTGTGCCAGGAACTGGTTTAAGTCCTTCCTGTGGAGCCACTCAGTGAATCCTCACAGCAACTCTGTTATCCCCATTTTACCGATGTGGAAACTAAGGCAGAGATCCTGTAGCAAATAGGTGACGCAGCCGGGTTCCAGCTCTGCCAGGCTGGTGCCAGGATCCATGCTCTCACCCACTGTTCTGTACTAAAATATGAGTGACTGTTTAGCCAGGCATTGTGCTGTGTCCTTGAAGCTGTTCTTCTCATACGGTCTGCATCGTGGCTCGTGGGGATTTGTGGTGTGACGTAATAGAACACTCCTGCTCGTCATCTCGAGATACAAATTTTAGTCCATATTCTGGCACTATAAGGAAATAAGATAATTTCCCATAAGAAGTAACCAGTGTCAGCAAGGATGCGGAGAAAGGGGAACCTCCTCCTACACTGTTGGTGGGAACGCCAACTGGTGCAGCCAGTGTGGGAAACAGTGTGGAGGGTCCTCAGAAAATTGCAGACAGAGGTGCCCTACGATCCAGTCACAACTGGTATTTACCCAAAGAATATTAAAACAGTAATTCGAAAAGATACATGCACCCCAGTGTTTACAGCAGCATTATCTACAATCGCCAAATTACGGAAGCAGCCCACGTGTGCACCGACAAATGAGTGGATAAAGAAGAGGTGGGTACGTGTGCGCACACACAGACGGGAATATTACTCAGACACAAAAAAGAATGAAATCTTGCCGTTGGCAACGACATGATTGGAACTGAAGAGTATTATGCTAAGTGAAATAAGTCAGTCAGAGAAAGACAAATACCGTATGACTTCACTCATGTGGAATTAAAAAAAAAGAACAAAGAAAAAAAGAGACAAAAACCCCAGACCCTTAACGAAAGAACACAGAGGGGAGGTGGGCGGGATGGGGATGAAGGAGGACACCTACTGTCGTGAGCACCCGGTGATACACAGAACGGGTGAATCGCGGTCTTGTACACCTGGAGCTAATATAACACAGTATGTCAGCTACGCTGGAACTAAAGTAAAAAACTCAGGTTTAAAAGAAAGGCAATAAGTTAGAATGAGAGAGTTTAGCTTTAATAGTATTTAATTCTAAATCACTCATATAAAAATAAGCCTTGTATGGTAACTCCATAAGGGGTTAAGTACCCTGAGATTGGCCCTTCAAGCAGTGATAGGAAAATCCTTACGTGTGTGCACCAGGCGATGTCCAGTTGATGAAAAAATTATGTTACTTTGAAAGGAGAAGAAGATAATTTCCTCCCATTAGGGAGTGTACATGCTAGAGTATGGAGTTAATTAAAATGATCTTTCTGGGTCTCTCCTACCTTTTGAAATCATTAAATTCAGTTGCTAATACGGATTCCTGAAGGACATGAACTACACCCTGTTCGCGGAAGGAAGATGGGCGTCTGGGCCCCTGATGAGCAAAGGAGCATGGGCTCTTGTTAGTGCGGGGGTCTCTCCGCCCCTGAGAAGGTCCCTTGTGGGGTTTTATTTTAGGGTTTTTAGGAAGTCTTTTTTTCCTACCATCCTTTTATTCTACTGAAGAATTATTCTAAAAATTATTCAATAGTTTTTAACAAAAATTTTATAACCTTGTATTTATATTTAATAGTAGTTTTCTCTGCCAGTGACAACATGGGCTTTAAAAAAATTGATACATGAAAAAAAAAGAAATTAGAATGATAGTCATGAAAAAAGAGATGGAACACATTTACTATTTAGGCTATAGAAGTTGTTTGAGTATCTTGTGGAATTGTGGTAAAACAAAGCTTTAGAAAAGTCTTTAAAAAGCTTTAAAATCATCCTTGTGACTTTTCTAAGTGTACTATGACTATCCTTGATTATTTAGAATAATTAGTACAGGGTACAGTCTGTGTTAGAAATAAGAATTCTTAATGGTTTTAGTTTGTTTTAAATTGTAGCCATTTCGTAGCACGAGAAAACAGGGCATGCATAAACCTGAGACACTTGGTTGTTTCTTAGCTGACTTGTAAGAGAGATTGCAGCTTTGATCTCTAAATTGCAAGTAAACATCCTGACTTATCTGTAAATACCTGGCTTCAGGGCTCTCTAGGAGCCTAAGAACACCGCTGGTTTGAAAGCTGAAGGAAGTGTAGGCTTATGACAGCCAGCCCGTGTTTCTGCAGAAGGAGGGCAGGTTTGGATTCAGTTTATCTGTCTGGAAAATCTTGTGTAATAGATAAGAAGTGACGGAACAGGACCTACAACTGCGTCCTGCTCAGCAGTGGTTCGTTCGGTCCAGTCCGTCCTGTGTGTGGCTGTATGCTTGGTGGCTTGGGGACGGCCTGGGTGCACCGGGTTACGGACCCCGGCTCTGTGTCCGGTCGGGGGCAGCTGTACAACACTGGGACGCTCAGACTGGACAGGCCCGCGTAGAGGCGCTCCGACTGTTCTCTGGACGGCTCGCTGGCGTCTGAAACGTCTGTTGCCAGTTACCCGCCATTTCATCAGTCCATTGTTAAGGAGAAATGCAAATTCCATTTTTTATTGCACCGGTGGTGGAGGTTCAGTGAAGGGGGAGAATTAGAAAAACAGAAAGACCGAAAAGACCCAAATGAGTTACGCATGAGTCGGTACTGGTTGATACCATCTGTCTGTGTTTTCAGGCTCTGTGCTCCGTGCGTGCGTCCTTGGGCGCGAGCAGACCGCTCCCTGGTAAAGGTGTAGCACGAGGGAGCTTGTTCCTACTGCTCTTTGTGGTGTTCTGGTCGATTGTCTTGTATGTGTAGTTTTTATTACATTTTGAAGCATGGGTTTCTTTAAGTTATTAAAGTGACCACGGTGGGCAAAACACCATACTGGAGGATATGGAGGAAACTTGAGATTGTTTCCCCAAAGCAGTGCATTAAAGGAATATGAGCCCGTTCTGATGGTGATCACACCAGCCAGTGGTCAACCTACAGCTTCCTGAACGAGCTGTTACGGGGTCAGAATTTGAAGGGGCTGCAGGACAAGAGAGCGAAGAGGCCTGGTTTGTGCAGGGAGATGCAGTCAGAGGAGTGTAATGTGTGCTGGGTAAGGAGTGGACCGCCCGTCTGCAGGAGAGAACAGAAGCTGGTGAGATAGGCTGGGGGTCCTTAACGGCCCCACGTCCCCACCGACGCTTGTCGTCCGTGTTTTGGTGGTCGGCCTCCCCCATGGGTGTGAGGCGGTAGCTGGTGTGGTTTTCATTTGTGTCCCCGGGGGCTGTGGTGACAGCATCTTTTCCTGTGCTCATTGACCTTTGCATCTTCTTTGGAGAAAGGTCTACTTAAGTTCTTCCTTCCCTTTTTCATCCAGGATCATAATCATAGTGAACATGTTGAACCCTGGTTTATTCCTTTGTGATAGAGGAGGAGTTTAGAGCCTGTGAAGACCCTTGAGGAAGGACGTGTGAGGGGACACATGAAAGAGCAGCACTTTTCTGTACTTTGCATTAGCACAAGCTAGGTTATGCTGGGTAGCAGATGACCCAGAGATTTCAGTGCCTGAACTCTTTCTCATTCACAGAATAATTTCGGTGATCTGGCGGCTTTCCAGGGTGCTCCATCCCCGTGGTGACTCAGGCATCCCGGGTGTATCTCTCGGGTGACATTGCCACGTGGCCCTTTAGTGTCATCGCAGAAAGGACAGAGAAATGCAAGATTCACACCTGTTGTTGTCTGTGCTTTGGGCCTAAAAAGAAACAGTTTCTCATAGCCCCTTGGTAAGAACAAGCCGCTAGACCTCTCCTCACTTGGAAAGAGCATAGGAAATGTGAGAGCATTTGGGGATTTTTTTGGTGATAAGTAGAAGTTTCTGTCATATAGAGATAATAGAGATTTCTGAATTTGGAATCAGAGTTACAGAATTTGATTCTTAATAAGTAGACATTAAGAGTATTAGCGTTTTCTAATGTCTCTTCCGCAGTCTTGGAAGTTGAACCATATCCGTGCTTATTAACAGCGTGGATGTTCTGCACATTTAGAAGTGTGTAGCCATCCTTATCCTGGCGATTCATGTATTCCTAGATCTAGTCTTGCTTTTAAAACTGTTCTGTTTATCTCCATTGGCCTGGTATTTGTGTTTTTGGTTTATTATTATTATTTTTAAAGATTTTATTTATTTGAGAGAGAGAGAGCACAAGCAGGGGGAGGGGCAGAGGGAGAAGCAGGCTTCCCTCTGAGCAGGGAGCCCGATGCGGGCTCGATCCGACGACCCATGAGATCACGACCCGAGCCAAAATCAGGAGTTGGACACTGAACCAGCTAAGCCACCCAGGCACCCTGGCCTGGTATTTGTTAAATGATAACGTTTTAATGTAGCATGTTAGCTACGGGACTCTTAGGAGTAGAATGTGATCTTTATTAAGACTTAACCATGGTTGGTTTAGTCCTCTCGATCCCCGGAGGCACTTGGTAAGTCTAGAGATGTATTTGATCACTAGAGTCATGTTAATCTTTTTCAGCCAGAGGGCTTTAGTGGAAATCTACTTGGGCTCCTTTATTGGAGCGGACAGAAACCACCCCTGAGGTACCTCATGTTGCCCCTTCTTTGGGGAGTGCTTTTCTTGCCCTTTCAACCAGCTCATTGCACAGCTCGGAAGTTACCTCCTCTGTGTGTCCTCTGTGTCCCCAGGCTGGACCCAGAATCTCTCCAAAAGTACCATGAGCTTCCTTCTCTATCCTTGTTTATTAAAATGTCCTCGTTGTGGCTCTTCTCCTCTAGTAGGAAACTTCTCCAGGTCGGGAACCATGTCTTACTCATTTTGATGTCAGCAGTACTTGGCATTTAGTATATGTTCAGGAAGTGTTTTAAATGAATTACAGCTCAGATATTACTGCTCAGTTTGGATTTAGTTTTTTTGGTGTGGTATGGGAGAGGTTTGGGCTTGCAGAGGAAAAAGCTGATTGGAAGGGGACTTGAATTCTAGTTCTCCTTCTTCCGGATACTCTGTCATGGTCTCTGGCACAGGGTCAAGCCCATCATGAACCTCAGTTCTGTCCTCTAAAAAGCGAGGGAGGATTGGACTTAGGTCAAGGACAGTGCTCACCCTCCAAGCATTGTGTCACTACCCGCTTAGCTGGAGGCCAGACCGCCCTACTGAACACAGCTGTGTGTCCACGAGTGGCCAGGAGAGGCCTTTGCGTAACTTCCAGATATTTTCCCTGTAGTTTAAGGCAGTTATTATTAGTAGTTAATAGTAAATAAATACCAAACACTCAGAATCCCAATGAGGAGGTCCCTTCACTTACTTGTAAAGGGACTTGTGTAGGGCGCGCTTTCTTCTTTATTGCTGACTTGGACGTGAAGTGTCCCGCCCAATGTGGGTCACATACCGTCCACAGTGAGCACCTGTCACCTGGCTAATGAAGAGCTTCCAGATGCTGATAAAATGGCTTTGCTGTGAGTTGTTTTTCAACCTCTGAGTCATTGGCATCAAAGCACTTGTAGATGCTGCTTCTCCCAGTGACCTTGATGTCAGCAGGTGTTGGGACAGGTAGGCGGTGCCCACACCTTTCATTCTGGGCTCCCTAGACCAAGCTCCGTCTGCCTGTGGTTTAGGAGATCAGTCTGGGTGTTGCCTGCGGAAGCCGTGCTGCCCTGTGAGTCAGGAAATGTGTGTTACAGTCTCATGGCAGGCACTTAATGGCTTTCTCTCCACTTCCTCGTCTGTAAAATGGGACAGTTGGTCTGCAGGTTTCTCTAGTCCTGACACTGGGCTGTTCTATTTAAGTTAACCTTTTGATCTCCACAATTCTTTTATTTGTACTGACGTAATCACCAATTAGGGATGCAGAAGACTCGAGCTGTGCCTGGAACATAAGTGAATGATCTGAGTTACAGTCCAGAGTCTGCCTAAATCGGGAGAAGTAAGTTGTGCTGTCTTCAGGTGATGGAAGAGAGACTTGGAACAGCCCCTGTCAGAATAGATACTGCATATTCTGCTTTTCTTCCCAATCCCTGACTCGAGTTTGTTATTCTGTGCCTTAGTCTATAAAAGAAAGGAAAGCAAAGCAAATAATTAGAAACATTTTGTAGACTTAGAATCCCTATAAACTGAAATGTTTCTCTCCATCTTTGTCCCCCTGTACCAAGTATCATGATCAGTGTTAGGAACTTGAACGTTTAAATGATTGGATAGTAAGTAAAACGCTGTAACAATTTCTTAAAAGAACATTAAGATAGTTTCAGGAGACCTAAACTGGTTACTGAAAGAACAAAAAGTTTTGGGATTTTTCCCCACCAATTTTATTGAGGTAGAATTGATGTACAGCAACATACAAGTTTAAAGTTTAAGGTGCAAAACGCCATGATGTGACTTATACATAGTGTGAAATGGTTACTGTAAGTAAGTCTAGTGAACATCCGTCATCTTCGGTAGATACAAAATAAAAAGGAAAAACATGGGGCAGGGAGAAGCCATGATCATGCTCTCTCTCTCCTCTCATCCTCTCTCTCAAATAAATAAATAAATTAATTAATTAATTAAATTAAATCTTTAAAAAAAAAAACCTTACACATCTTACTGCATGAGATCGAACAGTCTTTGTCTTTCTCTTAGCATTATGCCCTCAAGGTCCATCCCTGTTGTCACAAATGGCAGAATTCCCTTGGTTTTTTTGGTGGCTGAGGCATATTCCATTGTATGTGCATATACACCTAGGTTCTTCATCCATCCACGTGTAGGTGGACATATACGTTGTTTCTACATCTTGGCTACTGTAAATGATACTGCTGTGAACTTGGGAGTGCAGAGATCTTTTTGAACCTCGTGTTTTTGTTTTCTTCAGATAGATATCCAAACATGGCATTGCTGGACCATACAGTGTCTCGGTCTTTAGCTTTTTGAGGAACCTGCCCATGGTTTTCCATCGTGGCCGCTCAGCTTACTGTTCCACCCGCCTCGCACGAGGGCCTCTCCCACCCAAACCACCTCTTGCTGTCCCATCTTCGAGGCCAGCCGTGCTGACGTGGTGAGGGGCCATCTCACTGTGCTTGCGGGGCCCCGAAGATAAGTGATACTAAGCACCCACTGGCCATTGGTGTATCTTCTTCAGGCAAATGCCTGTTTAGGTCCTCTGTCCATTTTTAATTAGATTAATTTTTTTTTTCTATTAAGTTTTATGAGTTCCCTGTATATTTTGGCTTATTAACTCCTTATTTTTTCCAAATCTGAAGGCTCGGTCTTTTCATTTTGTTCATTGTTTCTTTTACTGTGCAAATTTGGGATCTTTTATGGTGCCTAATGTTGGTGGTTTTCTCAAGGCCTTTTTTTACATAGTTTTGGAGGTTGCTTAAACTAGCAGTTTTTTGTTTGTGCCTTACTTTCCTTCCTCACCTTCCCTGCCTACAGAAGCCACCAAATTTTGTTTCTTTGGACATCTTCGTTATAGAAGAGCAAGTCCATTTTACCATTGATTGGCCATTTTCCTAATCTCTAACATGAATATGTTGGATTAAGAAATTCTGAGATCTTGAGGGGCTCTTCTAACAAATACTGGGTCTCTTCTCCCTGATGCTACTTTCTGATCATATAAAAATTCTCTTAAAACAGATGTATTTCTTTTTTTTTTTTAAGACTTTATTTATTTGAGATAGAGTGCAGAGCAATAGAGAGAGAGAGAGAGCATGAGCGGGGTTGGGGGTGGGGAGAGGGAGAGGGAGGAGCAGACTCCCCACCAAGCAGGGAACCTGATGCGGGGCTCCATCGTAGGACCCCAGGATCATGACCTGAGCTGAAGGCAGACGCTTGACCGGTTGAGCCACCCAGGTGCTGCCCCTACAGATGTGTTTCTACTTTAACTCATGCATCTGAAATGATCATGTAATAGAATCAGAGTTTGGCTTTTTTTTTTTTTTTTTTTTAAGATTTTATTTACTTGACAGAGAGAGGCACAGCGAGAGAGGGAACACAAGCAGGGGGAGTGAGAGAGGGAGAAGCAGGGGGAGTTTGAGAGGGAGAAGCAGGCTTCCCGCTGAGCAGGGAGCCCGATGCGGGGCTCAATCCCAGGACCCTGGGATCATGACCTGAGCCGAAGGCAGACGCTTAATTGACTGAGGTACCCAGGCGCCCGGAGTTTGGCTTAATACTAATAGTAAAATGAATTCTCAGATCCTTAGATTTCTTCTCTGCCTTAGTACTTGTTATGATGGTCTGGTCCTTTTTCTCCACGATGTGTCACGCTTCCATAGAGCGTCATAAATCTGCACGATTCCACGAATGTTCTTTTGTTCTTTAGACATTTATGAACGTAGATTATGTATGGCGAGTCCTGAGCCCTCGCTACCTTACCGTCTAGTGGAGGCTGAAGAACATGCATGTAGAGTCTTGGATCATGTGCTGGCAGCCGTGTGGACGTGTTCAAGGGAGGAGGCGAGGGCTGCTGGAGCTCCCAGGGGCTCAGTGGAGGTGGGGCGAGCCCAGGAGCCATCCTGGGAATGGGCATTTGAGCCGGCCTCGAAGGCTTTTGCCGGGGTGGGGGTTGGGGAGTTGAAGGCCAGGATGCTGTGAGTAGTAGAGGCAGGGAGACGTGGAACAGTCTGTGGCTGAAGTTTTCCCTCAGGTGTAAAGTGTTTCCTATTTCAAGAATTTTAGAGTCTGCTTTTCCATTGGTGATTTGAGTCCTCTCTCCACTGGGACTTTGTCCGGACAGACTGGGGCCTTCCAGGGGGGCCTTGTCCCAACCCCTTTGGTGCCACTCTGATAGCTGGTGAGTGTCCAGCAGCTGCGCCATTCAGCCCTGAGCAGCGGGGACGCTCGCTTCCCGGGGCTGCGCCCGCGGCCCACTCGGCCCTGCCCCTTCTCACGGGCGGCGTGCTGTATAAAATGTTCAGTGAAAACCTTTGCTTAGAGGCCCTTTTTTTTTTTAAGATACAAAGAAATACCTTTTATGTCATACGGAGGTATTTCAGCCTTCTCACCTTAAAAATCTAGTGGTTCTGACACTATTTTAAAGAATCCATTATTTTTAGGGGCGGCTGGGTGGCTCAGTCGTTAAGCGTCTGCCTTCGGCTCAGGTCATGATCCCAGGGTCCCGGGATCGAGCCCCACATCGGGCTCCCTGCTCCGCGGGAGGCCTGCTTCTCCGTCTCCCACTCCCCCCTGCTTGTGTTCCCTCTCTCACTGTGTCTCTCTCTGTCAAATAAATAAATAAAATCTTTTTTTTTCTTTTAAGATTTTATTTATTTATCTGAGAGAGAATGGGAGACAGAAAGCATGAGAGGGGGAGGATCAGAGGGAGCAGCAGACCCCCTGCCGAGCATGGAGCCCGATGCGGGACTCGATCCCGGGACTCCAGGACCACGACCCGAGCCGAAGGCAGTCGCCCAACCAACTGAGCCACCCAGGCGCCCAATAAATAAAATCTTTAAGGAAAAAAAAAAGAATCCATTATTTTTATTTAAGTATATTACATGTGAATTACAAGTCTAACAAAATGATATATAACCAAATAAAGTTCCTGCTTTTGTGAACCTCTCTGTTATTGATCATTTGTGTTCACAAAAGAGAATTTTAAAGAGAATTTTAGTGAAACTCCCAATCTAGGAACCAGCGTCCTCGTGTTTTAGATTCCTGGAGCTTGGGCGTGTTCTCAGTAAGCTGATAGGTGTTTGGCATCTTCATCCACAGAGGAGAGCTGCCCTCTTCCTGCACAGGAGCTCTTCCTGGAAACAGGCGCCCGAGAACTACGTAGTCTGACCAGCAGCCTGTTCCTTGAGCCGCATCTCATGCACAATCCAGGATCCAGCCCACTAACCTGCTCTGAGTTTGCATGTCTGTGACTCTTGTTTCCAGGATTGCCTTCTCGTTAATTGCCTCGTAATGGCCATAGCTGTGACTTCTGTAACATATTCTACCAATATCCAAAAAAAATCCCCTTCAAGAAGGTGTTAATATATTTCATAGTATAACTGAATTTCATAGTCATTTAACTTGCAAGGTTCCAAGAAGAAAACTGTATTTTCAGTGACAGGATCACATTTCAGTTGCAACTTTAAAAAGCAAGTTGAATGCTGGTTTTCAGCCTGAACAAATGTTCTCATTCTGGTGACTGGGGAATTTGCAAAGTGAGTTTTCTATTTTTAATGAACATGTTAAGTCCAGAGGAGACAGAAGAGAGGCATTTAATCTGTATTTATAATTCAGGGTTGATAGACTACTGCATATTCTCTGTACTTAATGAGGTCAGCGTGGCCTGGACGAGTGTCTAGCTTTCGTTTTCTTAAAAAAAAGCAGCATGGCATGCCTACACGAAGAGAACTTAATGGGTAGAGGGAAGATGGGTGGTGGCTACTTGGCCATGGATGAAAGAATCCTACTCCCTCTTTGCCACATTTAAAATACATAGGCCTGGCAAACCACCTTATTAGTGTCTGTAGTACTTCTTCATGTAGGGTTTGTTCATGTCTTCATTATCAGTTAATACCAATAACGAGTTTAGTTAAGTGGGTCTGTCACTCCATTCAACATAAATTTTCCCCACGTGTCCATCGACTGATGAATGGATAAAGAAGATGTGGTGTATGTACACAACAGAATATTACTCAGCCATAAAAAGAATGAAATCTTGCCATTAGCAATGACACAGGTGGAACTAGACAGGATTATTCTAAGTGAGGTAAGTCAGTCAGAGCAAGACAAATACCATATGATTTCACTCATATGTGGAATTTAAAAAGCAAAACAAATGAGCAAAGGGAAAAAAGAAAACCGAGAGGCAAACCGAGAAACAGACTCTGAACTACAGAGGACACACTGATGGTGACCAGAGTGTAGGTGGGTGGGGGGATGGGGAAACGGGATGGGGATGAAGGAGCGCACCTGTCATGATGAACAGCAGGTGATGTATGGAAGTGTTGAATCCCTGTATTGTACACCAGAAACTAATACTACACTGTATGTTAACTAACTGGAATTTAAATAATAAAACAATTAAAAATTTTTTCAGGTGTTACCATCAGATATTTATTTACTTTGAAAATGGTTATATGGGGGCACCTGGGTGGCTCAGTTGGTTAAGCGACTGCCTTCGGCTCAGGTCATGATCCTGGAGTCCCGGGATCGAGTCCTGCATCGGGCTCCCGGCTCAGCGGGGAGTCTGCTTCTCCCTCTCCCGCTCCCCCCTCTTGTGCTCTCTCACTCTCTCTCTCTCTCAAATAAATAAATAAAATCTTAAAAAAAAAAAGAAAAAAAAAAGAAGATGGTTATATGGATAAAATGGTTCAGTAGACATTCAGAAAGTGAAGTATTGGTTCTTATTTATTGGAAGCTGAAGTTGAGGTCCAGAAAGGTCAAAGAACTTGACCGAGGTTAGGTACCTGAAGTCTCAAGTAATTAAACAGAGTGCCCTTCCATCACCGTGTCATATTCTCTCTTCTGATCATGGAGCCTCTGGAGGCCTTGACAAAGGTTCAGAGTTAGCCAAGTAATATGCTCTAAAGTGACAGCTAACTATTAAATAACAGAACATCAAAATAAGACAATTTTTATATAACACTTAAGGAAAGGCAATTAAGGCTAACTAAGACTCTGTGCTTACTGCTCATTTCTGTAGAAACCATCTGTCATTGCTGATCATATCCTGAAAGTGCAGAGGAGAATACGTACAAGCTGGCTTGCAGGTTTGGGGTCCCTTGCCTAGTTATTTTGCTAATTTAGATGATTGAAGACATTCTGCAGTGTTACTAAACTATTGCGTAAGGCAAGTGGTGATTAAAGAAAAATGTATAAATTGTATTATTTTCATCAAAATGGTGGGGTTAGAGGGTGCCAGCAGTTCATGTTAAAAGTTCCATATATGTTTGTTTTGGTAGGCCCATCTGCCTACTTTGCTTAGAAGGGCTTATTGTGGGTTTTCTTTTTCTTTTTTAAAGATTTTATTTATTTGCCAGAGAGAGAGCATGAGCAGAGAGAGGGGGCAGAGGGAGAAAAAGGCTCCCCGCGGAGCAGGGAGGCCCATGCGGGACTGTATCCGGGGACCCTGGGATCATGACCTGAGCCAAAGGCAGATGCTTCACCAGCTGAGCCACCCAGGTGCCCCAGAGTGTGGGTTTTCTTGACTGCCTTCCTGGCGCTCTACCGTCTGGGAAATATTTCCCAGACTGTTGTGCTGGTCCTGTGTTATTATTTTGGGTGGCTGAAATTCTGTTGTATTGACCGTCGAATGGTAGCCGTAGATGCGAGGTGAGTATGGTTCCGGGTTTGTCGGTAAATGTGGTTTCCTCACAATAGACACAGGAACCCGCAGAGTGAACAGATCCTTATTTGGAAGCCGCTGGTGTCTGATGAGTCGCAGGAAGCTGATGGTGGCTTTGTCGGACTGCCTCAACCTGTCTCGCTTCTCCGTCCTGCCGTGGCAGATGAGCTCAGAGTTGGCGCCCAGCACACCTGTTCGCTCCCCTTCGTGGCTTTTCTCCCACCGCCCAGGCTGACAGTTATAAGTGAGGGGGGCAGTCCTGCCAGTGTTTTCAAACAGGGTACAAGAAAGAGCACTTCTTGACGTCTGACATGTGGTAGTTTCACTGAAAACAGTATTTGCTGAGGAGTATCAATTTAAACAAAACAGGAATATGAGAAAACCAGCAGTCATCTTTTGAAGAGACTGGATTCTGTCTGGCTCTTCTGGGTAAATAAATGAATTCTGATTCTACGTAAGGATCTCAGACTGTGAAAGAATATGTAAAGTTGCTGGATCCTTTACTCTCTGATCTCACTGTGCTTAAAAATATTCCAGGTAATTCTGACGGAAGTGGTTAAAGGACTGCATTTTGAATAACATTTGCCTCTGAATTCCTCAGCTTTTTTTTTTTTTTTTAATTTGGTCATAGTTCTGCCCCTTTTTTCCTTTTCTCTTCTTTTTTGAGGATTTTTTTTAAGAGAGAGGGAGCAGAGGGAGAGGGAGACAAGCAGACTCTGCTGAGCACAGAGCCCAACACGGATCTCAGTCTCACGACCCCGAGATCACATCATGAGCCGAAACCCAGAGTCGGCCGCCCAACCAGCTCAGCCACCCAGGCGCCCCTCTTTTTTTTAAGGTGACTCTTAAGGGAGCTTGGTTGACCTTCTAATTTAGAATCCAGAGACTTGTTCTTTTAACACAACTGTGAATCTCAGTATGTACGGTGACATCTTGTCATTGTATTATGAAATAAGAAGGATACAGATATACTTCTTTTGAACTCTTGGGGAGAATGTTTTCAGTCATTGTGGTGTTATGAATAGAATGTCACAGGCCGTAACTACGATAAAAGCCGTCTGGGATCAGGATTCAGAGAACTTTCTGTTTGTTTCAGGAAGCGCCCCCTTGAGTTTCAGCATTATTCTCATGACTGACTGCACCTTCCTCACCCCTTCCCTGAGGAGTAAGCTTTTCCAAGGGGAGACGCATTGAACATGTCACTCCTACGTGGCAACATGGCTAAGTCCTGGGGGTTTTTTTTGTTATTTTTGTTTTTTTGAGAGAGTGCACGAGATGAGGTAGGGTCAGAGGGAGAAGCAGACTCCCCGCCAAGCAGGGAGCCCGATGCGGGACTCGATCCCGGGACTCCAGGATCATGACCTGAGCCGAAGGCAGCCGCCCAACCAACTGAGCCACCCAGGCGCCCATGGCTAAGTCTTGTTTAAGTTGATTTCATACTTGTGAGCAAATGCTAATTTTATTTAACCTAAGGGCATGGGGTCAGATTAGAGTGGTGTACAATTTGTAGAGTAAAATCAGTTGTCATGTTTGCTTTTATGTGTTTTTGCCCATACTTGTTCATATTTTAGTCCAATTTTAATAGTCTCTAGTGATAGCTCACTTAATTAATTTTCAATTTAAGGTTCTGATTTCCAGTCATATAAAAAGCATGTTATCCTGAGGGCAGAGTACGTAAGTCTTTTCATCCTTATCAGGAAGTTGTAGTATGTGCACATCTCTGAACTTTTAAGGGTTCTAAAACTAGTCCCTGGTAGATCTATACAATTATAAAAAGCATATGGTTGTGGCTTAGGAATTGTAGCTCATACAAGGATTAGGTTGAACACAATGTGTCATTGTTCCTAGAACCAATTAAGCTTGTAGGTTTAGCTAGCTTGGGAACAGCCTCTAGCATGTGACTCTATAAATAACACTTGCACAACAAACATGGGCTTGATAAGTGAGCAGTAAATCCGGGCTGGCTGCCCACTCTTCTAACTTTTAAAACCAGTCCTGCCATCATCGTGTTTTGAGGGCCTGAGAGCAGTTACAGAACTTTTAAAATTAAAATGTTCCTCATGTCTATTTTGTACTATTCCTGGTTTTCCAGTTTAAATCTTACTTTTGTTGTTTCCTAAAAGTCAACTTTTCTTAATTAAAAGAATCCTTTAGTTTGACTACTTGGCTTTTCATTAGATTTTAGGTTTTATAGTCTTACACATCTGTAAGTACGAATTGTCTTACTTTCTTTAGGAATAATGGTGATTTGTTTGCTCAGATGTCTCTAACATAGAAGCAGAACACACTTCTGTCATTTCATTTTTGTTTACCTTTATTGGGAAGAATTAGCAATTTTTTTTTTTTTTTAATGAGACTGGTCATTTTGTTTCAACACTTTTTTTTTTTTTTTAACTTTTATTTATTAAGGAATCTCTACCTCCAGTGTGGGGCTTGAACTCACAGTCCTGAGATCAAGAGTTGCATGCTCTGCTCACTGAGCCAGCCGGGCACCCCGGAGAAATTAAGAATTTCTATCCCCTCCCATAAGCCTGTGCAGCAAAGATAATTTCACAAAGATGCATTTTATCGAGGGTTACTGTAAGCAGGTCACTTGTGCTGAATGTTTTGGTTTTCCCCTATTGCAACACGATGAAGAAGGTCTGAAAGGTGTTTTAGGAGATTAAACACTTGTCAGGTGTATTTTTAGAAAGTTTTCTGTTCATATAGTTTATTAATTACGTTGTTAAATTCTTACAACTGATTTGTGGCATCAGATGTCACAGAATCTTGGCAGAGTTGGAAAGAACCAGTTTAGTAGGTAGCTCTGGGCAGGTACAAACAGCTTAATAAGACTACACTGCTGGGGGCACCTGGGCCGCTCAGTTGTTTGAGCATCTGCCTTCGTCTCGGGTCCTGTGCCGGACTCCCAGCTCAGCGGCGAGTCTGCTTCTCCCTCTCCCTCTCCCTCTGCCCCGCCCCCACCCCACTCTTCGTGCTCTCTTCTCCTCCTCTCTCCTCTCAAATAAATAAATAAAATCTTAAAAAAGACTACACTGCTGGGATTTTGTGAAAGGTGGGTTTTACTGGTTTAGAAGAAAAACATTTCAAAAGTGGATTACGGAAGGAGGTGAACAGTCATAGGATATGGTTAGTTCATAGCAGCCTCACAAGGCGTATGTTGAGTTGGTAACTAAAAATACCAAGGGGGTATTACTATCGATAAAGTGATTATCCAAAAAGGATATACTGTTAACAGATTTCCCAACAAAACTAAATGTAGTTAATTGCCCTGCAGAAAATGTTGGCATATAATTAAAATTGTACAAAATATACTTGATGTATGAAGTGGAGTTTTACGTGTAAATGTGACTTTTGCCTACAGGAATGTCTGGTAGGACATTCTAAAGTTGTTGAAGCCTGCACTGCAGGAAATCAAGCATCCAGCACCCTCCCCCATTAAATGTTTGCAGGAGGACTGTGATAACCAAAAATGCCTCCCCCAGCCCCGTTTCTAAATTGAGAACCATTGCTCTAAATAAAAATGTCGGTAATTACCAACTCAGTTGTTGAAAGTCCGCAGTGCGTTTTGCGGTGTTTTGTTTTTGTTTGTTTGTTTGTTTTTTAAAGATTTTATTTATTTGACAGAGCACAAGCAGAGAGAGAGAGAGGGAGAAGCAGGTTCCCTACTGAGCAAGGAGCCCGATATGGGACTCGATCCCAGGACCCTGGGATCATGACCTGGGCTTAACGCTTAACCGACTGAGCCACCCAGGCGTCCCACTGTATTTTGTTTTTAAAGACATGGAGTGGAGAAGACCATGGCCAGTGGCGTATGTAACATGCAGGATCGCAGGGTCGTGAGATCGAGCCCCAAGCGGAGTCTGCTTGAGATTCTCCCTCTCCCCCATCCTCCCCTAAAAAAAAAAAAAAAAGAAAAACTCATCAGTATTTTTTTTTATAACTGTAAAACTTGTTTCCCATTACGTTGCTTAGGGTCCCTTGTAAGGATTATGGATTCAGTGTTTGATAATACAGCATAGAACCAAGAACTTGAAGAGCGTCTTAGAAGTTGCTGGAATGGGCGCCTGGGTGGCTCAGTTGGTTAAGAAGTTGCTGGAATGGGCTTTGCTAGTGCCTAAGAAATGTTGCCCTTTCTCCCCCCTTCTTTTGCCTTGGGTTCTGTCAACAGACTTGAGTCTCTCGTAGTTTATGTGAAAGAATAATTGTCGGAAGAGATTTTCAGCAGTGAATGTTCTGAGCCATCTGGTTACATGGCTGACGTTTCTTTTAGTCCCAGATGTCTTTGCTGCTCCTGTCCCAGGAGCCCAGACGCCTCCACGTGCGTGGCTCCTTTTCTCGTTCCTCCCTCCTCTCAGCTGAGAGCTCTGTGTGCATTGAGCTAATGGTGCAGAGATGTCATCATTTCTGTCTCCTTCGAGACCTGCCGTTTCGCTTCACACGACTGTTCTCTCCACGTCTTCTTGACTTGGCCATCCCTCACCAAGATTTCCTGTCCTCTGTACTGGACAAGCACAGGAATGAAGCCAGGAAGTAGATTTGAGGGCCTTTTGTGCGCCAGGTGCCAGAGTACCAGTTGGCTTTTACACAAATTGCTGTATTTAATCCTGGCAACGCCGGGAAGTACGTAAGTCGGTCATTCCCACTTACTGACGACGAGCACGTCTGACAAAATGACCTACCTGCACAACCCAGATTATCACTGTCAGAGCTGGGACTTGCATCCACGTCTCCTTCTTTTTCTTGCTGTTCTGCAGAGAAGCTTCTGAGAGGAGGCATTTGGGTCTTGAAAAGATTTGGTAAAATCAGGTGTTTTATAAAAGGCCAGTTGGGGAAAAGATGACCTGAAGTAGTCTCGAGAAACGTAGCAGATGTTTCCAAAGAATCAGATTCATATTGGGCTTATGGAGCTGTTGATTATATGGTGCCGATAACACTTGATTTGCATAAGGGATTTTGTAATGAGATCTGTGTTGTCCAAACCATTCTCTAGGATCCGCTTCCAAAGTGGGCTCACTACTCTTCAGAGAATGCATTTGTGTGTATGGGCCGTTGTGACGGTATTTGTTGATGTGAAGAGTAGAAAGCGCTACTTTTGGTAGGTTCTGAAAGATGATGTGACAGGAGTCTTTGAAACCCGCACTTAGACTCAACGAGAAGGCAATGCTAGTTAGGGAAGCAACTTGCACGTTACCGTATCTGTGTCTTAAGTCACACCAGTGCCAGAAATCTTGCTTCTCAATTAAGAAACAAAGTAGGAAAAGCAAAAACCAGCATACATTTTTAGAGTACAAACCACCAATTTAAAGGAAGAGAAACAGTTAGCATAATAGCCCCATAACCAATTTACGTCTTTACCAGTGTCAGCAATTAACCGATCACTAACATTCTCTAACGATTGTATGTACGTTTTCTGTAGTAAAGACAGCTTTCTGTTCTGATGGGGGAGCTCATTTGCTAGTCCTGGATTAGTCTTAATAGTTGATGAATTGGAAAAGAAAGCATTTAAAAGGATTCTGAGTCTCTTTTTTAATTACATTCTTTGAAGAAATTCTATTCTGCTAGAGTGGCAGTTGAGCATTTCAGAAAATCCTTTTCTACTTCGAGACCATAAGATGGGTGAAAAGAGCATGGAGCTGTCAGCCGGGCCTTGCTGCTCCCTCGCAGTGGGACTGGAGGCCGCCTCTCGGTTCTCCTGAGCCCCCGTGCCCCGTTTGTTGGGTAGGATTGTTCTGAGCAGTGAATGAGAGCCGTTGGGGAAGGGTCCGCTCTTCAGGAGCGAGCTCTTGACTGCGCCCCCCAGGTCCTCCCATGCTGCCGCTGGCCCGGGAAGAGCCGCAACAGCCTGCGGGACGTCCGCGGGGGTTGGCCGCTTGGTTGCGGGCGGGATGCCCAGGGTTTCCGTGGGGAGACGGCATGTGTATCTCACGTGTGGGGAAGTGTCTGTGGGACGGTTCTTTCTTTCTTTTTTTTTTCCTCAGTTATCTCTACAGCCACCGTGGGCCTGGAACTTAAAACCCTGAGACAGCAGTCACGCACCCTCCCACTGACCAGTCAGGTGCTCCTGTGGGACATGTCTTGACATTCAGACCTATCTATATAGAGGGTTTCTCCTCCCCTCTTCCCCTAGTGTCCAAGGGGTCTACGAGAGGTGATGTTTGTGTGTCATTGATCTCATCATCTGGAAGCCCTGGGAACTTCTCTCCACTACCACAGTCCTTTGTATTTGAGTGGGAGCGGTGCAAGGGAATGCTGGGATCCTGGGTTTTTGTGCTGGTGGAGTTGCAGAGATTTCTGTCTCCTTGTGCTTCATTTCTGCAAGGGTTAGAGGAGGGGAGGGGGCGATGGAAAGGTTAGTCTTAAGAAATCTAAATAACACCCCAAATGCTCTCACATCATAAGAGGAAGTCTCATGGAGGACAAGGTGCAGATTTTGCATCAGTTCTGAGTTAAAACCCAGCTCTGCTACGTACTGGTCATCGGACCTGGACATATCCCTTCGTCTTAATACATTGTAGGTTGTGTTGTTGTTTGAGTGTTTTGTGTTTTTTTTTTTTTTTCCTTTTTTTTCCTGGAGTCCTGAAACAATGGCATAACATCATCCTCCCTGTTGAACGATGGTCCTGGGGAGGTGAGAGTTTGGGGTCTCCCCATCGAAGCTGCAAGGAGCCTTTCATGTTCTTACGGTTTCCTCAGTAATTTTGAAGATGTGGCAGTGATATTGTTATTCTTTATAAGGTCAGAATCCTTGCATGTTCAAGGCCCGGGTTTGAGCTTTGTAAGACATACGTGTTATGGGAGAGTGTAAAGAACATAAAGCTCCTGAAATACACCACAGCCGCAGTTAACTTGGGGGACTATGCAGAAAGTCCATCGCTAATCGTTTACTTCAGGATTTCTGCCCCCTTTTTGGTTCTGTATACATTTTGCTAAGTCATCCAATATGTGAGACCAAATTCTGCAGTGTAAAATAAAAAAGACAAAAGCCAGTGGGAGAGGTGGCCCTGTGTACACAGGAGAGACCGCCGCCCGCCGTGGCCTTCTGGGAGTGTGGCCGCGTCTGTCTCACGGGTCATCGTCAGCCAGCTTCGGCTGCCCCACAGGACATTTATCTTGGTCCTAAAGCAGCTGCTTTTCTTTTCCAGAATAATAGCAAAGATTCATTTACGTATTTTGAAGGGGCTGTAGGATTTCACACTTCTTCTTTTCCTGTAGTAAGTTCAGTATCTGGACTGTTCTTAGGAACATGATAAACTGAATCTTTGTTTCTGTGCTGTCTTAACTATATACATTTTTAATTCTGAAAATACTTTTATGAGTTTTTCTTAATTTCATCTCCTTGGTTTATATATTTTGATTCTGTTATTTATAATTTGGCATTTTTAGAATTAGTATAGTTTATTTTTTTATTAACATGTATTATTTGTTTCAGAGGTACAGATCTGAGATTCAATAGTCTTATACAATTCACAGCGATCACCATAGCACATACCCTCCCCAGTGTCTATCACCCAGTCACCCCATCCCTCCCACCCCACCCCCCACTCCAGCAACCCTCAGTTTGTTTCCTGAGATTAAGAATTCCTCATATCAGTGAGGTCATATGATACATGTCTTTCTCTGATTGACTTATTTCGCTCAGCATAATACCCTCCAGTTCTATCCACGTCGTTGCAAATGACAAGATCTCATTCCTTTTGATGGCTGCATAATATTCCATTGTATATATATACCACATCTTCTTTATCCATTCATCTGTCGATGGACATCTTGGCTCTTTCCACAGTTTGGCTATTGTGGACATTGCTGCTATAAACATTGGGGTGCATGTGCCCCTTCGGATCCCTACATTTGTATATTTGGGGTAAATACCCAGCAGTGCAATTGCTGGATCATATGGTAGCTCTATTTTCAACTTTCTGAGGAACCTCCACACTGTTTTCCAGAGTGGCTGCACCAGCTTGCATTCCCACCAACAGTGTAGGAGGGTTCCCCTTTCTCCGCATCCCTGCCAACATCGGTCGTTTCCTGACTTGTTAACTTTAGCCATTCTGACTGGTGTGAGGTGGTATCTCATTGAGGTTTTGATTTGGATTTCCCTGACGCCGAGTGTTGTTGAGCACTTTTCCATGTGTCTGTTGGCCATTTGGATGTCTTCTTTGGAAAAATGTCGTTCATGTCTTCTGCCCATTTCTTGATTGGTAGAATTAGTATGGTTTGACAAAATTCCTTTCAGCCCTTTTTCAGGTTAGCATTTACATGAAGTCTTAATCACCCACGTTTTGGCCTAAGGCATTAAAATCACATACTCCTGGAGCACTGCTGGGGTCCAGCAGTCTCCCAGGTGCATCTCCCTCAAGAAGCTGATACTCTAGTGGTAATAGAAATTGTGTTTCGTAATATTCTGGCATCTTTTTTTTTTTTTTTTTTAAGATTTTATTTATTTTCTTGAGAGCAAGAGAGCTTAAGCAGGGGGAAACAGCAGAGGGAGAAGCAGGCTCCCCACCAAGCAGGGAGCCTGATGTGGGGACTCGATCCCAAGACCCCAGGATCATGACCTGAGCTGAAGGAAAATGCTTAACTGACTGAGCCAGCCAGGTGTCCCTATTCTGTCATCTTCTATTGAATCTTTAATACCCTTGGCTTTTTATTCTACCCTTGTAGTGTTTATGCAATATTTTTGTTATTCAGTATGTGTTACAAAGCATTTATAGTTTTGAGTGCTGTCCTTTCATAAATTCGTTTGTACATAAACTGTTTTCAAAATTCCTGGATACCACACACAGTCCTGTTGTGTCCTGGATATGGGACTTTGTACAAGTCCCTGAGTTTTCTTTTTTTTTTTTTCCCTAAGATTTATTGATTTATTTTAAAGAGGGGGGAGGGGCAAAGGGAGAGAATACTCAAGGAGATCCCCCGCTGCGCAGGGAGCCCCATGTGGGGCTCCATCTCCTGATCCTGAGATCATGACCTGAGCCAAAACCTGACTGTGCCACCCAGACGCCCAAGTGCCTGAACTTTCTATTTGCATAGTGGGGTTACCAATAAGACCAGCTTCATTAATCATCTTAATGTTTCTTAGGAGAATTGAAGTCCTCACACCAGAACTCATTCTGCTTTTACCAGCCAGTGAAATTCTTTGCTTCTGCTTCATCCACCTCCTATTCCAGTGGAAGCAATGTCTACATTCTGTTCCTTCCTACCCTCTGATGGAGGAGTCCAGCTTTTCAGGGATCCCTTAGCACATTTTCAGCTAACCTGTTTCTATTCACATTTAAACTTGCATTTCTTCATCTTAAAAAAAAAAGAAAGAAAAACTCCTTTGCATCTGGTTGCGGTTTTGCTTTCGTCCCTGAGCACACCTGCATTTGTCTGCTTCCTTACTTCCCTCCCGTTCACTGGACCCCTCATCACGCCGCCGAAGCTGCTGCTCCCGCTGAACCAGGGGTCTCCTTGTGCCAGTTCCAGTGGATCTGTCATCCTGACCTGTAATTTCATTTTTGGATGAAATCAGTAAGGATACAAGGACTTTTGAGAGAATGTTGGGTGTTTTTAGGGCAAAAAAGAAAAAAAGCTTTCTTTTCATTAATTCCTTGACATCTATTTATCAAACACTCTTCTAATCATTGAAGATATAGTAGTTAACAAAATGAGTAAAAGTCCCTATTTCTCTGGAGCTTTTGTTAGTTGGAGGAAACAGGCAAAAAAAGTAAAATAGGTCAGATAATGATAAAGGATTATCAGGAAAAAAAATTAAAAAGAGGGAGTGTAAATTTCGATAGGGTAGGTTTTAGGTGACATGGGTAGGGAAGGCTTTGCTGAGAATATGACATGAGAGCAAAGACCAGAGGAGGTGAGCAAAGGTACCACGAAATATCTAGGAGGAAAGCAGACCTTGCAAACTATTCATGTGGTCTCAGCAAGAATACTTCTTTGAGGTATGAAATGTTTTTATAAAGATTCTTGTTCTAATGATTAAAAGGAAGGCTGGATATTTTGGAGTGTATGTTTCACATTGACTTATTAGGATAAAACAGTATTTTTCATGATTTAATATTACAGAATAAGACAAATTCTAAGTTAATTTTATTTCACATTTTCTTTGGCATCTAAGTGATAGTTGGACAATTTAGATAATGACATCTTTATTCCTTAAAGAGCTATAGATGTTTTTTAAGTGAATGTGCCATTAGCTGAGGTAACTAGTACAGCTTTATGGGACTCTCAGCTAATTTACTGGGGTTTAACAGCTGTTTCAGGAAGAGGAATCTTAGCGTTTATATGCTTATGTAGCATTTCAGTAAAATAACTGATCTTCTGAGAGCAGTAAAACTATGTGTTCTCAGTATTCAAACCCTGATTTATTTCAAGGAGAAAGAAGCTCTAAGAACAGATGTACAGATTGGTGTCCCTATTCCGGAAGCCATCAGAATGGGGTCTTCCTCAGCCCTCAGGTGGAGCCCTACTCAGTTAAGAACGGATTAATATGATTTGTGGAATTGATTAGTTTTCAGAGAAACCCAGCTGTTGGGTATTTAGAAAACTGTCCACAGTCAGAATCTTGAACTCGCTTCCATTCTATCTCCCTCCTCTTCCGTACCCCTTACAGGTGAGGAGATTTTAGGAAGTACTAGACACAAGGAGTAGGCAGGGGCACATACCTTGAAATTTAAGAGCCAGTAGTAATCACTTGGCCATTTCCTCTCCTAGTTTCGTAACATTAAACAGGCAGTGGGAAACATTTCTCTAAATTTTGTTCTTGTGGATTGTAAGCTTCTTTCCAGTACGATTGTATTAATTACCATGTGTGTATCACTTGATATCTGTAAGTATGAGAATCTCTGCCTACCTAGAAAACATTATATGGTCTTATTTGTTTAGTGGCTCATAGGGAGGGTTGAAAGGGAAGAGGAATGGGCTCTTACTGGGTTTGATAAGGATCCGGTCTTCTGGAATGGGGTGCTTCCATGGCAGGACGGAAACAAGGTTTCACCTGCCTTGTCTGGGCCTGAGCGAATGCTCGTGCTCGTGCTTAGAAGCGTTTAACTGCTGGGAGAGTGTGCTGGTCAGTTACGGCTGGAGAGATTATATGCCTCACTATATAAATAAATCCTCTTGAGTATTTATAGTTGGTCTGCAGGAGCCTCGACTGGACAGGTCCCACTGCCATTCGGAGGCCTTCCATGTTCTCCTCCCCGTTTTCATCCCCGTTCTTCCTGCCTAGGAACTCAAATAATTCTCCTATTGCTAGTAGATAATACTTGAGGTTCAAACTATCCAGAGTGCAGTGATCCTTTCTTACTGTCTTACTGATGTGTTACATTCTAGTTCTATTTCAGAAAAGTTAACGATAGAGTGTCATTTCCCTACCATTGACAGGAGATGATTCAAGAAGAGAGAGCTCAGATTTGACATTTAAACAGCCATACAAAAAAAATGATGGGGGGGAGGGGACTTCTTAAAAATAACCCTGTTTTTGGCCCCACTCCCCCATTCAAAAGTAATGTTAGTTTATGATTGTTTAATAGTAGGAAAACCTAGCATAGCAAAGCAGAGTTCTGTAATTCTGCCATCTAGAAATAAACACTGTGGAAACATTTTGATGTCTGTCCTTCCCATGTTTTCAGCACACACACGTAGGCTCAAACCGTACATACTATTTTACAAACTACTTTAAAAAGCAGTATTACAAAAATAAATAGCAGTATTACAAATATTTTCCATGTATTTAAATATTCTTCTAAAATATTTTCAATAGCTGCATTGTAGTCCATCATACATTATGATATTTAATTGACCAATCCCTTTCATTAGATGTTAGTTGGCTTTCAGATTTTTGCCTTTATAAATTATACAGAGAGAACTTTGCATCAGTGTGTCAATACTTCTCTGGCTATTTCTTCAGGATAATTTCTTAAATAGTTTCACATATTTAGTGTTTTTAGTTTCTGTTTCACTGAAGCAAACTTTGCTGGAAGAAGAAAACTAATATTTCTGAATGATCCTCCGCCAGATTCTGTGCAAGATGCCTGGTAGTCTTAGAGTTCACAGAGTCTTCAACCCTTTTTATCCAGTTCTATAGATGAACAAATCGCTATGCATATGTAATAAGATATTTTGCTGTAAGGTAACAGTATGCAGTGTTTAACATTTAAATGTTTAGCAACTAACAAAGACCTTCCACGGTCACGAGATAGTGAAAACTTACAGATGAAGGTTTTAATTCTGTTTTGGCTTTGGAGTATATATTTATAATAAGACTTTTTCCTCCTTTTGTGTTTTACCTGAGGGACTTTTGATCTAAAAAGTATATGTTAATTGGCATTCTTAGCTCCCAGAGAAGATAGTGGGCGATTCCCTTGTGAATTTGGGGTTTCGATCATATGATTGCTGTCATGGATGATTAATTTATAAATCACCTTTTATCTGCAAATTAGAAGCAGATAGTAATAGTCCCTGGTGAAAATGGTTTCCCTTCCCTTAAAGTTGCAAGTGTGGTTTCTCAGATCTTGCTCGGACAGAATCTGGGAACTGAGAGTGGACCACGTGGTGCAGGGGTGAGGGAGGTGGGTGAGCGACCAGGCCTGACTGCATGGGAGAGCCATCGGCTCTGCTCTGGGAGGTGGGGCTGGGACTCCGGGGACCCCGATGTGTGTTGTCTCACGCAGTGGTTTGTTGTGTCTCAGTCACATCGATCAGACGACAACGTGGCAGGACCCCAGGAAGGCCATGCTGTCCCAGATGAGCGTCACGGCGCCCACCAGCCCCCCAGTGCAGCAGAGTCTGATGACCTCGGCCTCAGGTGAGTGAGACACTGTCGTCCCGGTATGCCAAGGAAGGCTTGTACACGAGCAGGAGTCTCTTGTACGGAAACTGGAGCCTGGATGACGGTTCATTTCTGTCTGGTTTTCTGTGGGAGGCCTACCTTTTCACATAAATGTGCTTTACCCAAGCCTTGTTTAGTCATTAATTCATAAAGGGGCTGCCAACTGCAAGCCAGCATTTTTAAAGTTTCACTTCTGAAGTCAGTATGGCGGGGTCCTCATTTGGTTCGTTTTGACAAGCTTGTGTTTGACTCTGCTGCTTTCTTTTGTCTTAAAGTTGGAGGTTTCTTTCTTCCCTCTGTGGTTTGGATGGGAAGCCAAGCTATGGTGTTCTTAACTACCATTTATCTACCTATCTATCTATGTATCTCTTTATTTTTATTTGTGGTTTTATTTATGATTTTATTTATGATTGAGAAAGAGTGAGCAAGAGAGAGAGCATGAGCTGGGGGAGAGGGACAGAAGGACAAGCAGGCTCCCTGCGGAGCAAGGACCCCGATGCGGGGCTCGACCCCAGGACCCTGGGATCATGACCTGAGCTGAAGGCAGACGCTTAACGACAGAGCCAGCCAGGCGCCCTCATAACTACCTTTTGAAGAGCATATTTATTCTGCCTTGAAAGTAACTGGAAGGTAGCAACGTATAAACCCCAAGCATCTTTATGAGGGTTAGTATTTGTTATTGAACACATTTCCACCCTTTTCACAGACAACAGACCTGCGTATGAATCTTTTTTCTTACTTGGCAGTGTTTTTAAACCTGCTGTTTTTCCTCATCTGTGTAATGCGGATTACAGTGCCCGTTACTAGAGAGTGGGAAATATTAAAGGAAATAAAAGAGTAAGTATAAAGCTTTTATTTACAGTTCTGGTGCAGAACAGGAATTCAGTAAAGGTTTAGTTACTTTTCTAGTCTGTTAGATACCTTTGTTCTGTGGGCCCCAGGCCATAGTGAACCCCATCGTGCCTCTTTGTGCACAGTACGGAGAGAGGCCCCTTCCTCTGGGAAGATGCAGCTCCAGCCGTGGCACCAGGGCTTGGAGCCTGGGGGCTGGATCTCTGAGCACTTGCCTGCGCCCCGTACTTCCCCTTTTGCTGGGTTCCCCGGTCCCGAGCACTGGTGGCAGCCACAGTAACAGGCAGCCCTGGGGCCTCGGTGTTTCTCCTCAGGGCTCCCAGCCTCCTTGTCCGGCACACCGACCGGCACAGCGTGGGCGGCCGCCCGGTGGATTTTCTCCAACAGCAGCCTTTGCAAAGGAGCTGCCAACGTGTGGGCGTGTGTACGATAGGTTCACAAAAGGGCTCCTTGCCTGGGAGAGCTCGCAGGGTTCATTATGTCCTCCTGCCCTCGGAGATGCTGCCGGTGCGTGGGGTTCTGCTCCTCTGTGACTCTCTGCTCTTGCCTTTGGTGGGCTGAACACTTGAATTCTAGAGAGTTAAGTGCTGAAAACAAAAATGACACGAGATCTAGGACTAAGCTGGTCTTGTCATGAACTTTCTTTATATAAACTCTTGAAAAAAAATTAATCACCTAAATCTTCCATTTTAGCTTATTTTAATAAGAATATATTTACTTACTTTCAGAATCTGTTTTATATGTGATATTTAAATCAAAAGTTTCAAGGCAAAATATTATGCAAGTATTGACTAATATTTTTACTTGATATCTAGGTTTTTTTTAATCATCAAATTTCCAAATAACAGTTGTGAAAGTTGCCTTGTATTTATAGTCCAAAGAAGATGATTCACATTATTCATTCTGTCACGCTCCACCTAAAACCATGCCTTGGAAACTAGTAATAAATAACTCATTAATTTAAGGTTTATTATGGAAGATTTACGCATTTTGCATCTAACAAGGTTGACTGTGATTCTTTTAGAACATTGGTGTTTTTTTCTTATTAAATTTTCTAATAGTAATGGCCTGAGGAAGTAAGGAGAATTTGTATTCAAATTTGTGTTTATTTTTTTTTAAGATTTTATTTATTTATTTGACAGAGAGACAGCAAGAGAGGGAACACAAGCAAGGGGAGTGGGAGAGGGAAAAGCAGACTTCCCGTCGAGCAGGGAGCCCGATGTGGGGCTCGATCCCAGGACCCCGGGATCATGACCTGAGCCGGAGGTAGACGCTTAATGACTCAGCCACCCAGGCACCCCTCAAATTTGTGTTTAAAATAAAAAGTATACATCAAATTGTTTTTAGTGGGTTTCAGAATATTTGTGTTTATATTTCCAGCTCTTTTATAAAGTATAAAATGTTTTATACACTGCATGTAAATTAGTAGGCATGCTTACTTGTAGTTGTGTTTAGTAAACAGAGGTGACATTGGCAGGGACAGTTGGAGTGGAGGGTATGGACAGACGTTTGGAGGTACAGCATCGGCCTGAAATGGGACAAGCCCCCAAGAGGGGTGTGGGCGTGTATCCGTGGTGGTAAGAGTGAGCCCTGTCAGGCATGCTGCTGGGGTCTGCTTGGACTCTGTCAGTTAATCCTCTCAGTGACTGTTGAAGTTCCTTGCTGGCTTTTGTGTTTTTTTGTTGCTTTGGTTTTTTTTTAAGATTTTTTTATTTATTTTACGAGGCAGAGGGAGAGGGAGAAGCAGACTCCCCACTGAGCAGGGAGCCCGATGCGGGACTTGATCCCAGGACCCTGAGATCATGACCTGACCCGAAGGCAGACACTTAACCGACTGAGCCACCCAGGCGCCCGAAGTTCCGTGCTGTTATTATCATTCTCACTTCCCATCTGAGAGAATTTAAGTAACTTTTCCAAAATCACACAGTTGGTCGGTGGTCGAAGCCAAGACTCAGTGCTTGGTAATGGGGCTCCTGAGCCCGACCTCTTACTATGCACGGGAACCGGGGTTAGGACAAGTGATAGAGAAGAGTCTCCAAGCCAACGGAGGGGACAGGACCTGTGAGTGCACAGGAGGCGCACTGGGGAGCTGCTTCTGCAGAAGGTGGGCGTGGGGGTGTTTGCTGAAGGAGGTTCTGTAGGTCATAAAATACACACTGCACCTTCCAGAGGAGGGGATACTGAAAGAGGACACTCGAGGTCATTGTCTTCAACGGGCTGGTTGGACAGAATGAGGTTAAGGTTAAGAAAGGAAGAGACAGATGTGGTAAAACCTAAGAAGTGTTTTTTTAACCCCAAACCAAAAACTGATCCTAAAAAGGAAAGGGAGTCACCAGCGTTTCAGAAAGAGAAATATTAAGGATATAAGGATACATGATCCTAGATCCTTAAGTGTGGATTACGGTGAGTCTGGTCCCCAGCACAGACCAGCACAGAGCGCTTGTGAGGCCTGCAGGCCTCTGAAACACGCACTCGAGTCTGGTCTTCCATTTCTTCCAGGTTAGCACACGCTCAAGAACAAACAGGACTTTGACAGGGTCCTGAAATGCTTTAGGATGAGTGTCGCGAGAACTGCAGCCTTGCTGTTCCTCACACTCACATAAAATGACAGCTCAGATGTCCCGTAGGAGGGTGTTGGGCCAAGGACTCCCCTTCCCTCTGACAGCACGGCAGAGTGTGGGGGCCGTGCTCTCTCCGGAGGGGGTTAGCACAGCCCAGTTTCTCAAACAGCTATCAGAGGATAGAACCTTCTCTCTCTCAGGGGTTCTCCATGAGAAAAGCCACAAACCCGAAGCTCATCTGTGCTTGGATAATAATCTTTTAGAGCCTGGAGACAGTGAGGAGCAAGGAGAATTGTGAGGGTATTTCAGTAAGTTTTGAGGGCGTTTACTGTAACAAAGCAGCAAATGGCTTCCGGCTAAAGCATGGTATTTACAGTTTTCACCCTGAAGGGAATGCCTTCGGAACCTGCTAATCTGAAACTTCAGATAAAAGAGGAAACCCGTGTGCCTCTTCTGAAGCCCTTCACTGGGTCAGTCATCCTAAATGCAACGTGATTCACGTTTTTATCGTTAATTATCTAAACAAGAACTTTCTATTTTGCTTTTTTTTTTTTAAAGAAAAGAATGAATCTAGCCCTGTGTTCTGGTCTGTTTCTAATCAGACCACTTCCTTAAAACACAGTCATTTTCTTTAGACTCTCAGACCTGTTTTCTGTCTAAATTTTTAATGGTTCACCGTATTGACTGGTCTTTTAAAATTCTAAGATTTTATGAAATCCTATTTCTTGCATTCAGTCTCATTCAGTTAACAAAGTGATCAGTTTACTTCTGTTTTTACAAGTCCTTTTTCAAAATATGACGTTGAAATGATGGATTTCATCACTACACTGCATACCCCTGGTTTGTAATTGGCCATCGATTAATATATATAATTGGGAAATCATGTATTTGTCAGTTAAATGGTACACCTGGAAAGGGTTCTAGAGGCATGACTTACTAGATTCTGTAAAACAGATTAATCTGTATCTTTAACTGTCCATTTAATTGGCAAATAAATGACAGGGAACCTTGTAAAAGGAATTTGAAAAGTGAGGAAAAGAGAACTAAGGGGCAACTCTTGGTTTCTTCGACTCAGGTCATGATCTTAGGGACCTGGAATCGAGCCTGAGCCCCGCGTTGCACTCAGCGGGGAGTCTGCTGGAGATTCTCTCTCTCCCTGCCCCTCCACCCGCCTCGTGCTCTCTTTAGATAGATAGATAAAATCTTAAAAAAAAAACTAGAAGGAAATTTGAGTAACTCAGTAATAGCTCTATTTTGTTTTACATGAAAATACATGATATGGACCTATACATAAGTGTATATAAACCCTGTCCTGTTACATTACTTGAGATGACGGGCGCCTGGCTGGCTCTGTCAGTGGAGTGAGCAACTCTTCATTTCGGGGTTGTGAGTTCCAACCCCGTGTTTCGGGTAGAGATTACTTTCTTTTTTCTTTTTTTAAATTTATTTGACAGAGAACACAGCAGAGGGAGGCTCTCCGTGGAGCAGGGAGCCTGATTCGGGACTCGATCCCAGGGCCCTGGGACCATGACCTGAGCCAAAGGCAGACATCTAACCAACTGAGCCACCTGAGCGCCCCTGGTAGAGCTTTCTTTTAAAAAGCTATTTAACTTACTTGAGATGATTGCCCTTTAGAAATTCTGTTAAGCGAGTTATGCTTAGAGCACATGAACAGCCCTTCGATGCCTGGTTGGGATCTGTATAAAATAGTCCCTACATACTGAGAGTTTGGCCAACATTAGTGACTGATGTGTTAGACATTAGGAAATACAGACTTGGGGAGAGAAAAGTGTGAAACTCCTCCTTTGACCAGCTTTATCTATGTGAAGATACTAATTTTTTGGTAGCGTTCGTTAACAGTGACCCGCAAGATAGCTGAATCTCAAAGCAGTAGAAAGTCAGGAAAGTATACTCTGATGATCCAGAGATAACTTGACTCCAAAGGGGTGCTAACCGTTTAGAACCATTAAAAATCATAAGCCTTGATTTAAATTAAGCAATAACCCAATTTTCTGCTTTTTAAAAACATATCTTTGGTAACGGTCCAAAGTCAAATGTCTTCTACAGGTGCATTTTAAAGGACTTGTTGTTTTTGTATTTTAAAGTGAGGCATTTATTTGGCTAATGTCCAAATCTAGCAGTGCAGCGCTTTCAGATCTCCCTGTTGATGAAAACCTGCGTGGAATTCCTGGGGAATCCGTCTTTTTGGGTGGAGCAGATGCTCTCTTGATCCTGGAAGATGATGCTCAGCACCTTCTCTCTGGTGGGGAAGACGTTCAGAGCGCGCGGGGTGAGGAGTGCCGAGCTGCCCCCCTGCCCACCCGCACTGTCCATGTGTGGGCACCACAAACCAGCCGGGGAGAGAGAGGGTTCCCCAGAAAAATGCCAGGTTGAGAGTGGATGGGAAATGGGAAAGGGACAGGTAAAAGCAAAAAATAAAAACCTTAAAAAGCAAGGAAAGGGTGAGGGCGGAGCTGACAACAGGTTTCAGAGCTGGTAATTCCTGCTTCCTGTGTTGTGGCCCACCGGCTTTGAATCTGCTTTTCACCTTTGGAGTGAACGGAGAGGGGCTGGGGAATAAGGGTTCAGGTTGGCTGGACGAGGGTTTGAACCCCAGCTCTGTCACTCCCTGCCTGTGAGACCGTGGACAAGCTTCAGGAGTTCCTGTGCCGCGTTCCTTCACTTGGGAAATGGGAGTAAGAGGATTAGCAGCGCTGAACTCCTGTAGATGGAAGGGGCCGCGATCCATCCGGGTGCCATGATGGGTGATCGGTGCGCAGTTACAGATTAACCGGGGTACACAGTGCTCGGTGCCTCCGGCGCATATAATAAGTAAATGTGATCTGATCCCGTAGTTTACATTTTACTCCGTTTATATTAACAAGTAGCCACTCTTCATTTAAAATAATTTTTTATCACCAAATACGGGTCATTGGCCCTTACCCAAGTCATGTGTTAACTTCTGGCATTTAGATTCTTAAAGATTCTCTGTTTGGTATGTATAGGTGGTAGACTATTAAATGTAAATATGGTTTTCTTCTTCTACATGAGTTAAATTTTTTTTCCAGAAGTTCTTGACTGTTCTTGGATAGAAATTTTGTTAACCTGAAGTCATAACAAATGGAACGAGATACACTAAAGTATATCAAACAGGAATAAAACTGACAAAGCCCAAACTCAGAGCAGCGAATGGAGTAGGAGAGACAGTGTATTTATTAGTTATTCTCAAGCTCCCATCCAAATGTCTTTTTTTAAACCAAAGTTGCTTCTTTTGGGAATGTACGTAAATTAAGAAAAGATGGCCACAGGAAAAGGGAAAATAGTAAAAAAACAAAAGCATAATAATCAGAACCAATATAACTAATTCTCAGGAAACTTGGTTTGTTTTACATAGTTTATGTCTTGATTGTTTTGATAATTAAGTTCCTGGAGAATGGTTAGTAATAATGGAAAGAAGAACCGTGTTTCTAACGTAAACCCATGGAGCAGTCGGTTCCTGAAGGACTGTTGTGCGTGGACAGGGCGTGGTGGCTACAAAGGCCGAGTGCCCCTCGGGGAGGGCATCCGGCGGCTCGCAGGTGACCACAACTGCCCATACTCTGCCTTCTCCCGGGGCGTTCTGCCCTGGCCCGCACGCGGCACCATCTGATCGCTGTGTTTTCGGGACTGTGCTGCGTCCCGGAGGGCACGGCTCCTGGCAGGGCCACCGGTGGCCCCTGTCCTGTTCTGACGGTGAGTGCCTTTCCCTTCCCGTCCGCTGGGGAGCGCTCTTGTTGTTAAAAGACTCCAGTCATGACTCTTAAAAATGTTTTCTAAATAATAGTAAAACTTAGAATTACCTAGGCAAGGCAGCAACATTTGCCAAGTGGAGCAATAGACGTTGGCTGATAAATTGTCTGTCTTAATGCTGAGTCTAAAATAAACTCCCAGGGTAAGGATCCCCCAGTCCCCAAATACATAAGCCAGACTCTAACGTCTGGAATTGAGGGATGTGTTTACGTGTTAATGTATTGGCCTCTACAATCTATACAGCATTTTTAAAGTATTCACGTCTTCATTCCTTTATTGAAGAAATCCCAGCTAATCGTGTTGAAAGGTAGGTAAGAGAGTTTCTCCGTCTTTCAGTAGCTTGAGATCAGTATTTCTCGTAGTAGTCCGTTTTCAGGAAAGCCCTTCCTTCCTGTCTTGTTTGCTATGTTAGGGCTGTCTTATACAGTGAGGGGAGACGTGGACAGATGCAAGGTTGTGGGGTTCCCGTGACCTGATCCTAGGGCACAAATGACAGATGTTTTTAAAAATCTAGCAGTTTTTGAAGGAATTGTTTGGGAAAGTAAAGTTCATTTGAATTCTGGAAGTTACTAAGATTTTTGTGCAGATACTGAAGCTAATGTTCTGTTATTTTAACCAACAGACTAACTTAGGAGAGTCGGGGGATATTATTAAAGAATATAAAGAAAAAAGTTGACATGTGAGTGTCCTTGTTGCCGGCTCTCTCTGGGACATGAGTTATTACAAATAGAAGTGTCCATGCTCAACTCTCTTTTCAGTGATTATTTGTAGAATTTTGGAAACTTTGCTCAGCTTTGGAGTAGAGATGATGAGAAAAAGATTTAGTTATTTACATTTAAGAAAAAAAAATAAATGTCTGTTTTATTTCTTCTCTGGATAGTGTTAGAATATTATTTTTGTCTTTCCCACTGTTTTCTAAATACTTTTGGTTACTTTATTGCTACAGTGATTTTATGACTCATAAGAGGAATATTTGTGTGAAAGATTAAAATGCTAATTCTTTAAAAATGATATCCATAGACTACCATATATAGGCAGCATCAGTGAAATAAAGCAAAATCCTGCAACAATAAACAGAGGAGGGCATAGCTCATACTGGTCATTTTTTCAAAGGTGGTTTCTTTAAGCATTCTAACGCCTGAACTTACAGAAGCTCATCTCATAAACTTACTTACTGAAAGTCTGAAGTATTAAGTTAAAATATAAAAGACTCAGGGGCGCCTGGGTGGCTCAGTTGGTTAAGCGACTGCCTTCGGCTCAGGTCATGATCCTGGAGTCCCAGGATCGAGTCCCGCGTCGGGCTCCCTGCTCGGCAGGGAGTCTGCTTCTCCCTCTGACCCTCCTCCCTCTCATGGTCTCTGTCTCTCATCCTCTCTCTCTCAAATAAATAAATAAAAATAAAATAAAATATAAAAGACTCCAGTTGCACTGAAGAAAGTTTGAAGGCTGGTGTACTAGAAAGTTCTCTGAGCTTGGACTTGGCCTTTTCCTCTAGGACATTTGCTCTTTCAGCTGTCACAAGGATGAAAATGAATTTTTAAAAAAATTTTTAAAGGTTTTATTTATTTGAGAGCGTGCATGCGTGCACGCGGGCAGAGGGAGAGGGACGTGCAGACTCAGTGCCGACACTGGGCTCCATCCCAGGACCCGGGATCACAGCCCAAGCTGAAATCAAGAGTCAGGCGCTCAACTGACTGAGCCACCAGGCGCCCCAAACATGAAAATGATTTTTAGCAGGGCCTCAGTTTCACCTTGAGATAGTTGTCCCCTTTCTCCATTATTCCTTCCACAAATGCCACATGCCCTACGTTGTACCAAGCGCCGTAATGGCCGTGGTGGCGGCAGAGTCAGGTTAGGACGGGTGCTCCGTGTAAGGACAACAGAAGATGTTATGGCAGGCCTAGCACGGAGTGCTGCGCCACTGGAGGGCCGTGTGCAGCTGGTCAGGAGTTAGAGAGGGCAGCTTAGAAGCCAGGCCTTCATTCACTCCCTCCACACCCTGAATACCCGCCCTGTGCCACGCACTCTTGTAGACGGTGAGAATACAGACTGTCAGCCAATGTCCAGTGTGTCCAGTAGTTAAAAACGGCAAGTAAGGAGTCCGTTACAGGTCACAGAGCCCTTGGCTGGGTGCAGGGAGGTGGTGCTATGTTCGCTCCTCCAGGCCAGGCGTCCTGTAAGTGGGCAGGGATGTGAGTGAGCCGAGGGCCGTGCAGATATCCGGGGGAAAGGGGGGAATGCTCATGCGTCACACAACAGCCAGGTCAGAGTTGTGGAGGGATGTTCGGGGAACAGATTCGGGGAAAGGCAGCCCCGAAGCCGTGTCGTATAGGAGCTCACGGGTCTTGAACAGAGGCGTTTTCTAACAGGAGGCAGATGCATTTGGTGCGGTTGTAATGCCCTAGTTGGGTAGAGCAGTGGTACCAAGCGGCTGGATTCAGGACCCGAGCTTCAGGAGGGGAGTGTGAGCTTAGGTGTGCCCAAGGAAAAGGAAGGCGAGGGAGCTTGAGACCCCCAGCACCATGTAACTCGTGCTGGGGCGGTGGACATCCTCAGAAGGCCTTTGTGTGATCAGCCAAGAGGTCTGAGCTTTATCCTGAAGAATTTGGGAGGCCACCAAAACTGTGAGTCTTCTCTAGGGCCCTTCTGCCGTGGAAGGGCTGTGGGCTCACTCTTTTTGTTATCTGATCATTTCATCTCAGACCCAGGTTTATTTTCTGATCAACCTGTCTCTTTGCATTGGGCATGAATTTTAGTAAGTTACATACATTATTGAAACAAAATTGCAGGAACTGTTCAGGAAGAGTAGGGAACTGACTTTTTAAAAGTACCTACTATAAGCCCTGCCCTCTGTCAAGTGCTTTTTTTTTTTAACCTCTCAACAAGTAATGGACAAGAGTGCTCCTGTCCACTTTGTGGATGAGGAAAGTGAGCATCGACTGGTTGGGGAACTTGCACAAGGTTAGAAAGATAATAGGTATAGGGTTCAAGAATTGACCATAGGTCCTTCTTACCATTCTAAACTTCGCTGTCTTTCTAGAGCGTTAATGCAGAGCTAAAACCATACTTGCATTTGGAATGCATCAAGGGTGATGTTTTTTTTTTTTAACCAACGAATCCACTGAATGGTAGTGTTGCGGTGTTGGTAAAGTTCGAGTTAGTGGTAGGTGTTCTGTAAAAGAGTTCGCTAAAAACAAGCCAGCCTTATTAGTTTTCTGTATTACAGATGGGTGGTTCTCCAAGTGTGCTAGGTAGAGGAATCGCCTGGGGACTAGTTAAAATCCGGCTGTGACTCAGCAGATGGGGTGGGAGCTACGATTGTGCCTCTGCTGGGTCCACAGGAGCTGCCGACCTGGCCGGTTCCCCAACCACAGGACACAAGTATGAGAGATCTGCGTTCTCACGCCTGTTTTAATGTTATTCCTGTTTCCTAGTGGGATAAAATCTATACAGACTGATACGTGGAATCCATCATTTCATACGAACACTTATTTAATATAAAAATTCTGGGGGCGCCTGGGTGGCTCAGTCGTTAAGCGTCTGCCTTCGGCTCAGGTCATGATCCCAGGGTCCTGGGATCGAGCCCCGCATCGGGCTCCCTGCTCGGCGGGAAGCCTGTTTCTCCCTCTCCCGCTCCCCCTGCTTGTGTTCCTGCTCTCGCTGTCTCTGTCTCTGTCAAATAAATAAATAAAAATCTTAAAAAAAAAAAAAATGCTGTAAAATGTTACTAACTTGTAACAAATCCGTGATTTATAAAAGCACAGACCTACAGTCTGGTAGATGTGACTTGATCAAGACCGATCAGCCGTTCTTTATAGGTGGGTTTTCACTCCTCTCAGCTCTGCAAGCTGGTTGTGTGTGGTGGTTAGCGGTAAAAAACGTCACGTGCTTCTTTCAGACTTGGGCCCTCACGGGGGAGACGGGTGTAGGCAGAGATGAGAGCTCAGTGCGGTGTGTGCAGGGAAGGGGACGTGAGCATCGTGGCTGGGGGACCAGAGTGCCCATGCTGGTGCCGGGCTTTGGGCTCCCCAGCATGGCCACTGGTTTGGCAGAAGACTCTTCTAGCTACCCGTGTGACCTAGGAGTACACCCTAGGACTGGTCACCACTCTTGCATTTGCTTTTGTGAAGCAGATTTTAATCAGTTTGTTCATAATCGTTTTAGCTTGTAGGCCTGTACACAGGAATGACACAGCCTTGACCTCGGGACCTGGGGCTGCGTGCTTTAAGTCACTTTTCACCCTGAGAGTAAAAACGGAGACCAGAGGAGAAATCCTACTTCTTCTACCAAAACTTGATTTCATAAACTGCGTTTTCCTCAGCTAATGCATTCATAAATACTTGCCCCACATTGAGATTATTGAGGCCATAAAAAACTTAATGACAATCACAGTTAATATTGATTGTACGGGACAACTGTTTCGAGTGTGTCTGCCTGAACATTTTATTCGGGGCAGGATTTCAGGAAGGATTGTTACGGGCTTATGAGACCAAGCACGTAGATTTCAGGTGCTTGTCTGTGGATACGAACCGCTGAAGAGTCGGGGTGAATATCCTTGCGCTCCCCTGTGTTTTGAAAGTCGCCTGTCTGGGATCATAGTCTCACTGACCCCGGTGGCAGTTTCTAGTCAACGTTGCCGTGTTTGTCCTGATCAACCTTGAAAATTGAGCATACCCATTTATGAAAAAATCGAGACCTCTTTTTCTATATTCTGGGCAGAATTATAAATTCTTCCCGTGCTCCTACCTGGCCTGTAGTTAAACTCAGCGTAAAAGAGCAAATTCAGGACAGTCTGCAGTACAAAATGATAACAAGTGCAGTTTCAGTACGTCGGTGGGAAAGTCTTCCTCGTGGGATAGAACTGAGGAAATCTTCCCAAAGCTACAGTGTGAGAATAGAGTAGAATTTCAGTGGATGAAAACAGTGGAGGCTAGGGGCTCCTGGGGGCTCAGCTGGTGAAGCGTCTGCCCTCAGCTCTGGCCCTGATCTCAGTCAGGGTTGTGGGATCGAGCCCCCAGAGCCCCCATATCACTGCGCTCCCTGCTCAGCACACAGTCTGTGTCTCCCTTTCCCTCTGCCCCTCCCCCTGCTCATGCGTGTGCGTGCTCGCTCACTCAAATAAATAAATAAAAACCTTTAAAAGTGGGGAGGCGCCTGGGTGGCTCAGTCGGTGAAGCATCTGCCTTCGGCTCAGATCTTGACCCTGGGGTCCTGGGATCGAGTCCCACGTCCGGCTCCCTGCTCAGCGGGGCATTTGCCTCTTCCTCTCCTGCCACTCCCCCTGCATGTGGTCTCTCTCTGTGTCAAATAAATGAAATCTTTAAAAAAATAAATAAAAAATAATAAAAATAAATTTAAAAAACAGTGGAGGCTAGGAGGAGACAGGCTGTAGGTGGGTGCAATGGGACTGTATGTTGGGGTGAAAATGTGTGGCACTGCGTGGGACTGGACAGACAGACTGAGGCCTGTAGCCGGGAGGACTGACACAGAGTGGATCGCTACATAACCAGCCCAGCGTGCTGGATCCTCTTAGAGCGAGCAAGGACCTAATGCAGTGGGAGGGGCAGCAGTCCGCAGGCAAAGCCCTCCTGGGGAAGTGGCCTGCAGAGAGGCGAGGGGCGGGCTGGGTGCCGAGGGAGGGATGCGGGGGCCTGCAGAGAGGAGAGAGGGGCGGGCTGGGTGCCGAGGGCTGTGACTGAGGCGGGCTGCCGTGCTCAGGACCGAGAAGGCAGTGCCCTGTACTGCCTGCCTGTCGAGGGCCATCAGCAACCCCGCAAGGATTTGAGCACTTTCCATGTGGGCTCAGAGGCCTGAGTCGGAGAGCCCTTGCCTCAGGAGGCGAGGCAGGATGACGTGGCCGTGTTGAATGTCGTGGGCAATGAAGACCAGTTTGCAGGCCGCTGCTGAAATTGAGTCTGGGAAATGGGAAAGTCTGCATTACAGTTCTGTTTGAGGAGCAGATGCAATTGTTGTTTTAAAGTAAAATCCACTCGGAATATGGGGACGTATTTCGTGAGGTGTCTGTCTAGTTGGTGGAGGGGAGAGACCCGAGTTGACCTCGTGAGAAGCATTGAAGGTGTGGGAGTCCCCTGCACGGACAGGACTGGGGCTGTGGGGATTCCTGAAAGATGAAGGTGAGTGTTGGTTGTGTTGTAGTCGGTGAGTTCTGGAGAGCTGGAGTCCCCGGTGTGCTGCGAACTAGCTTGGGCTAGTTTTCCGTGCCTGGGAGCGAGAGTCCCCGTGCCGTGGGTCTGTTGGATGACTTAGTAGGTGCTCACAGGGAACTCAGAATACCTCGCCTGTAGTAAGAACACTTGGCGGTCCCTCGTAGGTACAGGAGACACGATTCCGAAACTCTCAGCTTGGTCAGTATTAGATCCTCTCAGGTCTGGCTACCCCTCCTGCATTGTCAGAAAATGACTTTTTGCTAGTTCTGTGCTTCGCACCACGCATCGCGTGTGTTCACCGAATTTTCAGTGTCCTGGGTGACGGCGTTATTCCTGAATCGTGGGCCGGTGAGACGGAGGGGTTGCTCGTCTAACTCGTGGGGTAGTTTATCAAGATTTTCCTGTTTGATAAGACACCACAGGTGAGCAGGACGTTGATGTCAAGTCACCTTCCATGTTACCACACGGCATATTTTGTTTTTGAAGTATTGCCGGACGTTGCTCTGCTGTGGTAGCCAAGTTATTATTGCACGAGTAGTAGTAAATCCTGCTGAAACATTTTATTTTCCCCAAGGGTGAGTAACTTTCATTTATGAATTACTTTAATGGTAGCCTACCACTCTTCTTCCTCTTATCCTGATGCAAATTTCTCACCCTCAGGGCACCTGGCCGGCTCAGTGGGTAGAGCGTGCGACTGCGGATCTCGGGGTTGTGAGTTCACGCCCCCCCCCATTGGGTGTAGAAGTTACTTTAAAGAAAATTCCTCACCCTCTTTACAAGTCATTAAGATGCTGACCTCTGTCCACCTTCTTGATACAAGGCTTATTTTTTCTTCCCTTTTCTCCTTTTCTTTCCCAAAAGACTTGGATGTGGTGGTGAGCCTTGAAAAATTCCCACATCTTTGCCTTGTCTGGGTGCCTGTGTTCCCTGTGTGTGAACATGACTTAGCACAAAATGTTTACTACCCGTTGCCCCTGAGCCTAGAGAATTGTTACCGCCCTTGCGGATTGGTAATCCCCTTTCCGTGTTACCCCTTTGGCCCTCCACTGGTTGTGAAAGGTGAAGGCTTTTGGTTGAGTCTTGGCCATAACCATGCCCCTCCGCCCCCTGCACACTGTCCCCTTCACTGTGTCCCTGCCTGGGACGCTCATGCTCAGATCATCACAGGCCTCTGCTTGCGCCCTGAAGCTCACTTCCTCTGTGCAACCCCTCTTGGTCCACGCTTGTAGAAGACCGTTTCCAGCTTTGTTTGTGCTCGTGTTGCTCTCTTTCTTCTGCTCAGTGCACTTGCTGGCCAGCCCTGTTTTGTTCCTGGTTAGAACTTGAGTGCCATCAGCAGGGACTGTTGCTTGCTGTGCATCTCAGAACCTAGAATCCTGCCCGGATACAGTAGGACCTCAATACGTAGTTACTGAAGAAAAGAGTTTGCGGTATCCCTGTGCCTTCCGTTTAAGTCGTGCCAGATAATGGAGAGGCTGAACTTACATGAAAAGAAAAATACAGCACATTTTATTTCACAAGCTAAATAAAGGATTTTAATTGAATTTCTTGTTCATTAGTTTCAGCCAACATTGATTCCCGTCTTTCTGAGTTGCAGGCACTCTGCTAGACAGTAAAATAGAAAAATGCACAGTCTGCACAAGCTAAAAACTCCGTGTCCAGGCATTTCACAGGCCAGCCTAGAAGGAAACACGCGTACCCACATCGTACCGTAGGACACGGGTTCTTCAGTTGAACTGAGAAAGTCAAGGGTTGAAGCTCAGTGACTAGTAATAACCCCGTCTTGCCGCCAGGGCCCTACTCTTCTTTCCATGGAGTCGTTGGCGGACAGAAAAACTAACTGTGGTCTGCTTCTCCTCAGTAGTTGTTTGAGCCATTCAGGGTTGTTTTTGTGTGTGTTTGTTTACAGAAGAAAAAGCGCCCCTCTTACTAGTAGGACGTGCTTATCCTGATCGATAGGGCCGCTCACATCCTGCCGCGGCAGACCTCGTTGTGTGCTGTTCCCAGACATGCGGCGCTTCAGAGTTTGGTCTGCGCGCTGCCCACGGCACTAACGACGAGTTCCTGGCTGTGTGTAAGCCAGACGCGCCCAGAGGTAGTTCTTAGTTACCGTACATCGGCGGTTCTCAAAGTGTGTTCCCTGGGCCACAGGCTTCTGCGTCGTTTTCTGAAAGCCTGAGGGTGGGGCCCGGCAGTGTGTGTTTAACAAACCCTCCTGGTGATTCTGATCACACATTTTAAATGATCTTATGTAAATAACCTTTGTTACTTGTATTTTACTTCATTTTATATTGTTCATATCGAAGAAATCATACTTATAACACATTCAGTCAGAATATAAATTGAACTCAAAGGCATTCTAAATTTGTTTTGATCTTTCCCTGTGGTCTTCTCTTAATAAAAACGTGGGAAGCCCAGATTTCCCATTGGACGTGGGACCTTACTCCATTCTGACGCTAGCCCAAACACGTTCGAATCAAACTTTTAGTAGCCTGTGTGACCTAATGACTCAAAATCTGTCACTCTTGTTTTCTGTGCTTTTCATGATTGTTCAACAGTTGGCTTACCAGCTTAGCACAATGACTTAGAAACCTGCATTAAGTATCAAGTCACTGAATTTCTCCCAAGGTCCATTTGACTAAAAATTCTTGTTTTGTGTGTATAAAGCCCGGGTCTGGTTTGTTTGTTTGGTTTGGGTTTTAAAATAGGCTCCACACTCAGCGTGAAGCCCAGCGCAGGGCTTGAACCCACAACCCTCAGATCACCACCTGAGCTGAGACCAAGAGTCAGGCGCTCAACCGACTGACCCACCCATTCGCCCCTGGATCTGTATTGCATTATTTAATTCTCATGTAGGGTTGAAGATTTGTTTCTTTTCAGTTGTCTTTTCCTACTGCTAAGGATTCGACTATGGCACAGTGCTACTTAAAGGTCATCTTGCCTCATCTGCTTTGCCTTTGATCAGTAGCTTTCTTTTTATATAAAGGAAACATCTTATTTTGAACCTCTCTTTCCGTATAACATTATATCTACCCAGGTGTTAAATGAAAACTACACGTGAACATAGAAAGCATTTTTTTCTTTTCTGTTTGACCTATTACTCTGTGTGCTTATAAAAGTTAATTGTGTGGTAATTCTTTCTCACATGCACTTCATTTGGCTCCTTGGGTAGAAATGTGGTGTGAAAACAGCTGTCAGTGCGCATTAGTGAGAAGTTTCCTGAACTTCGTTTCTGAAGTCTACTGTTTTTAGTGAAATACTAAATACTTAATGATTTATATATAACAAATATTTGATATTATGTGATTATATATGATCAGTACTTAATGATTTAAACTTGTGTATTAAAGGGATAAAGTCACTATCTCCACTTTGCAAATTAAACATAGGAAACGCTCTCCTCCGTTTCGGGGAATGCACTGATATGTTTGGGAAGGAGCACACTGTAGGGTCTGACGGCAGAAGCTGTCATGTCAGAGCCCTGAGTTCACGTCTTTACTTGGGCAGGTTTCCTGTCTCCCCAGGTGGATGCCCTCCCTGGACGTCCCTGTGTTTCATCCGTGGGACGCAGATGAGGATGGTGCCTGGCACACGGGCCACCGTGTAGGTTGAATGTGGCGGCGTCCTCAGTGTGTGGGCACCAGGACGGAGCCGAGGACCAAGCGTGGTGGCGGGGGCGGTCCCACCACAGCTGGTCGCAGGGGTTGCGTGCTGTACTGTCCCTTCGAGCGGCCACACGAGTCAGGAACCCCTGTGATACCTGACACTGGCACATGAATTCTAATGTGTTCTATGTCATGGGGCTCCTCAGAGACGGTGTTTTGTACAAACTGAAGGTTTCCGACAGCATTTGCTCACATTGTGTCTCTCTGTCACATTTTGGCAGCTCTCATAATATTCCCGACAGTTTCATCACTATACTTGTTACAGTGGTCTGTGGTCCGTGATCTTTGATGTTTCAGGACGCCGTGAGCCATGCACATGTCAGGCGGCGAGCTTAATGAATGCTCTGTGTGCTGACTGCCCCACTGACTGGCCATCCCCCCGTTGCCCGCCCTTCCCTCCATAGTGACAGCAGGCCAGTCGGTGACCCCGCTGCGGCCTCTGAGTGTTCACGGGAAACAAGAGTCGCATGTCTGTCCCTTGAAGTCAAAGGCTAGAGATGATGGAGCCACCAGAGTGAAGAAGACGGAGCCTCCAGAGTGAAGAAGACGGAGCCTCCGGAGTGAGGATGACGGAGCCCCCGGAGTGAGGATGACGGAGCCCCCGGAGTGAGGAAGACGGAGCCCCCGGAGTGAGGAAGACGGAGCCCCCGGAGTGAGGATGACGGAGCCCCCGGAGTGAGGAAGACGGAGCCCCCGGCGTGAGGATGACGGAGCCCCCGGCGTGAGGATG